>NW_006399979.1:1454038-1457132 GCF_000299155.1 Elephantulus edwardii | reverse complement strand
CTCTGTGGTCAGGGATAGTGTTTCCAATTCCAGCACTGCCACTTTTACTTCCCCATAAGTGGTCACACTATATTTTGAAGTAGGTGTCACTGCCCTCCCCCTTTATATATGGTAAAGGGAACCTGAGAATTGTGAACAGACTCCCCCCAGGTCTAACCATCTTTTGGCAGAAGATGTACTTCTTACAGACATACCACAGAAAGCTGCATGGTCCAAAGTAACTAGCAACGACACCAAAAAGAAATCAACACAATGATAGCGATAAAACCTAGCCTCTCAATAGTCACACTGAACACGAATGGTTTAAAAATGCCGCTGAAGAGAAAGAGAGTAGCATATTGGATAAAAAAAAACAAAATCCATCAATATGTTGTCTACAAGAGACACACCTGAAAAATGAAGATAAAGAAAGAATAAAAATAAAAAGGTAGGGAAAAATATACCAAGCAAATGGCAACCAGAAAAAAGCAGAAGTAGCCATATTAATCTCTGATAAAATAAACATCAATGTAAAAACCATCATAAAGGACAAGGAAGGGGGTCAATGCTGAAAGGGTCAATAGAACAAGAGGGCATAACAGTAATAAATATCTATGCACCAAATGAAAGACCAGCAAAATACATAAAACAAACATTAACAAAACTGAAAAAGGAAATAGACAACACTACTATGGTGCTTGAAGACTTCAATACACCCCTCTCAAGAAAAGATAGAACTACCAGAAAAAAACTCAACAGAGACTGAAGAATTAAACCACACAATAAACCAACGTGACCTCATAAATATTTATAGGCTAATGCACTCCAAAAAAGCACAGTATACCTTCTTCTCAAATGTGCATGGAACATTCTCTAGAATAGATCACATTCTAGGTCACAAGGCAAGCATCAATGAATTTTAAAAAATAGAAATAATACAAACCATCTTTTCAGACCATAATGCTACAAAATTAGAAATTAATAATAGGACAATAAAGGAGAAAAAAACCCCCATACATTTGGAAGCTGAACAACACCTTGCTTGAACATGACTGTATACTAGAAGAAAGAAATAAAAAATGAAATTAAAAAGTTTCTTGAAACAAATGACAATGAAAATACCACTTGGCAAAACTTCTGGGAAACAGCCAAAGCAGTAATCAGAGGTCAATTTATAGCAATAAGCAAACACATCAAAAGACAGGAAGAACAGACTATTGACTCTCTAACCCAATATCTTCAGCAAATTGAAAAAGAACAGCCAGAAAACCCGGCACCCTCTAAAAAAAATTGAAATTATAAAAACTAGAGCAGAAATAAATGAAATAGAAAACAGAAAAACATTGAAACTATCAACAAAACTAGGAGTTGGCTCTTTGAAAAGGTCAATAAAATCGATAAACCACTAGCAAAACTCACAAAAGAAAAGAAAGAGAAGACATAAATAATCCAAATAAGAGATGAATCAGGCAACACCACAACAGACCCAACTAAAATAAAAAAGCTAACATTCGAGTATTATGAAAAACTAAACTCAAACAAATATGAAAACCTAGAGGAAATAGACAAATATTTAGAAATGCACAACCTACCTGAACTGACACAAACCAAAACTGAACATCTGAACAGACCCTTTACCAAAGAAGAAATTGAAAAGGTAATACAACAACTTCCAACCAAAAAAAGCCCTGGACCAGATGGTTTTACAAATGAATTTTATGAAACATTCAGAGAAGAACTGTTACCAATTCTACATAAATTATTTCAGAAAATAGAAGAAGATGGAATTCTCCCAGACTCATTCTATGAAGGAAACATATTTTTGATACCAAAGCCAGGAAAAGACCACCAAAATATAAAATTATAGGCCAGTATCTCTCATGAACATTGATGCAAAAATCCTGAATAAAATACTGGCTAATAGAATCCAAAGATGCATCAAAGAAATAATTCACCATGACCAAGTGGGATTCATAACAGGTATGCAAGGATGGTTCAACATTCATCATAATGTGATGAATGTAATTGATCACATTAACAAAGCAAAGAACAAGAACCACATGATTCTATCCATTGATTCAGAAAAGGCTTTTGACAAAATCCAACACCCTTTCCTGATTAAAACACTTAACAAAATTAGAGGGGAATTTCTTCAACATAGTAAAAAGTATTTATGAAAACCCGAAAGCCAACATTGTTCTCAATGGAGAGAGGTTAAAGGCATTCCCTTCAAGAACAGTAACTAGGCAAGGATGCCCACTGTCACCTCTCTTATTCAATATTGTTTTGGAAGTCTTAGTGATAGCAATAAGACAAGAGAAGGGAATAAAAGTTATCCAAATTGGCAAAGAGGTGGTAAAATTATCTCACTATAAGGATGACATAATAGTATAATTAGAAAACCCTAAAGACTCAGCAAGAAAACTATTGGACACAGAGGACCAATTTAGCAAAGTGGCAGGATACAAGATCAACATACAAAAATCAGTTGGTTTTCTCTATAGTGACAAAGAGAATACAGAGCCGGAACTAAGAAAAACAATACCCTTCAATTGAGCGAATCAGATTAAATACTTGGTAATAATTTAAACAGAAGCACAAAGGAACTATTCAAAGAAAATTACAAAACATTACTACTAGAAACAAAAGAGACCTTGAGAAGTGGAAGAATATCCCTTGCTCATGGATAGGAAGACTCAATATTGTGAAAATGGCAGTACTACCAAAGGCAATTTACAGATTTAATGCAATCCCAATACATATACCAATCCCATTCTTTAATGTGATGGAAAAGGCCATCTCCAGTTTTTTTTGGAATGGAAAGAAGCACCGAATAAGCAAAGCACTCCTTAAAAATAGAAGAAAGGTAGGAGGTATCTCACTCCCTGATTTCACATCCTCCTACACTGCCGTGGTGGTAAACACAGCTTGGTATTGGTACAATGACATACACATAGATCAATGGAATAGAATTGAGAATCTGGAGATCACCCCATCTAACTATGGTCAACTGATTTTTGAAGGAAATGCAATCAGTTAAGTGGGGAAACGACAACCTTTTTAATAAATGGTGTTGGCAAAACTGGAAAAGTATCTGCAAAAGACTCAAGCAAGA
>NW_006399979.1:1430598-1453938 GCF_000299155.1 Elephantulus edwardii | reverse complement strand
TCCCTTTCACCAGCCCTCCATCTAATAACTTATATATGAAGCTTCCATGGCTTCTGTGATTTCAAACCCATCAGCTGATGGTAGTTCCTTATGTTGGGATCAGTGTCTCTGAAGTTTAGTCGTAATATTTCCCGGTCAAAGGTGATGCATCCTGTAGAATTGGTGTGCAGATAGGCTTTTCTTGGCCCGAGGGCCGGAATGGATGTCACGGGCTTTTGGAGTCTTCGATTACCTTTCTGCCGGAACGGATGTCGTGGGCTTTTGGCGTCTTCGATTACCTTTCTGCCAGAACGGATGTCGCAGGCTTTTGGCGTCTTCGATTACCTTTCTGCCGTAGCAGCTTTCCTTTGGTTTCAGAGTCTGTAAATCTTTATGGGAGGAGACTGCTCATCTTTCTCCCGCACATCTACTGGTGAAATCAAACTGCTTACTTTTAAGTTGGCAGTCCAACACTATGTCACCGAAGTTCCTTACATGTACTTTCACTTACTCGCTCACTGCTATCCCGCTGATTCTGACTCATAGGGACCTTTCATTTAATTTCTAAGGCTGTAAGTCTTAATTGTTGTTGTTGTGGTGGTTAGATGCCATCGAGTCTATTATAGCAACCCTATAGCAACAGATCTGTCTTATCATGTGTCATCCTCATCATCTCTTACAAACATGAGCCCATTGCTGGGGTTACCATGTCAATCCATTTAATTGAGGGTATCCCTCTCCTTCACTGACTGTCCACCTTTCCTAGCATGATGACCCTTTCTAAGGAATAGCCTCAACTAACAATATCACCAAAAGATGTGAGATGAAGCTTCACCATCCTTGCCTCCAAGGAGCATTCTGGCTGTGCTTTTTCCAAGACATATCTGTTTTTTCTTTTGGCAGTCCATGAGATATTCAGTACTCTTCTCTAATATCACAACTCAAGGACATTGATTTGTCTTCTGTCATCCTTCTTCATTGTTCAGCTCCCAAACATAGCAAGTAACTGAAAAGATTGTGGCCTGAATCAGGCACACCTTAGTCTTCAAATGGACATCATTGCTCATCAGTATTTTGAAAATGTCCTTGACAACTGACTAGCCCAGTGCAATATGTCTCCTGATCTGCTGACTCCTAGTACAAAGGGTGTTGACTGTGGATTCAAGTAAGATGAAATCACTGACAATTTCAATCTTTCATCTGTCTTCAATCTATCATAATGTGGCTTGTCAGTCCAGTTTTATCTTCTAGATGTTGAGATATAACCCTGATGCACACCTTTCCTGATTTTAAACCATGCAGTGCTCCCTTGTTCCATTCATACAAAACTTCTTGTTCTGAATATAGGGTTCATAAGAGTGTAATTAAGCTTTCTAGGATTTGTATTCTTCTCAATTTTTGCCATAGTTTGAAAGTCTTAATTAGTAGACACTGCCATTCCTAAGAAAGGTGATCTAACATGGAAATGTGGAAATTATAGAACAGTATCATTAATACCTTATGCAAGCAAAATATTTTTTAAGATCATTGAGAAATGGCTAGAATAGAACATTGACAGGTAATACTAGAAGTTCAAGATGGTTCTAGAAGAGGTCACAGCACCAGGGATGTCATAGCAGATGTCAGATGGATACAGGTTGATAGTAGAGAATACCAGAAGAATATCTATTTGTGTTTTATTGACCATGCAAAAGCATTTGACTGTGTGAATCATAATAAATTGTGGCCAATATTGAGAAGAATAGGAATCTCATAGGGTATCTACTCCTAGACCAAGAAGCTATTGTCTGAATAGAGAAAGGGAATACTACAAAACTTAAAATCAGGAGATGTGTGTGTTAGGGTTGTATCCTTTCTCCATACCTATTCAATCTGTATGCTGAGCAAATAATTTTTGAAGCCAGACTTTATGAAGAATGTTGTTACCAGGATTGGAGCAAGACTCATGAACAATCTGCATTATGCAGATGACACAATTTTGATAACTGAAAGGGAAGATGATATAAAATGCTTGCTGGAGAAGATCAAGAACTACAACCTTTGGTATGGATTACATCTCAACATCAAGAGAACAAAGGTCCTCACTACAGGACCAGTAGTCAACATTATGATAGATGGAGAAAGAATTGAAGCAGTCAATGATTTCATCTTTCTTTGATCAACAATCAACACCCTTGGTACTAGCAGCCAGGAAATCAGGAGGAGTATTGCATTGAGCAAGTCCATTGTCAGGGGCCTCTCCAAAATGTGGAAGAGCAATGTTGTCAGTTTAAAGATTAAGGTGTGCCTGATTAACCTGCTATGCATCAGAGAGCTGGACAATGAATAAAGATGAGAGAAAAATAATTGATGCCTGTGAGTTGTGGTGTTGGAGAAGAATAATGAACATTCCATGGGATGCCAAAAGAATAAACAGGTGTTGAGGGAAAGTGCATTCAGAGTGCTCCTTGAGTGCAAGGATGGTGAAGCTTTATCTTTCATATTTTGGACATGTAGCTAGATGAGACTCTTCTTTGGAAAGGAACACCACGCTTGGAAAGATGGAGGGTCAGAGAAGGACAGGAAGACCTCAAATGAGATGGATTAACATGGTAACTTCAGCAATGAGTTCTAATGTGTCAGAGATGATGAAAACGGAACAGGACAGGGCAGGGTTCAGGTCAGCTGTTCATAGGGTCACTATGAGTCATACTGAATATGATGGTACCTGACAACAATTGCCTTCCCAATTTTCTTTCGATTTTAATATTAATTTTCCTTTTGCTAACACCAGACTGGTTGCACAGTGCAAGCCCTCCTACCTGGGACTTAAAGATAATATTCCTATTCCCAGTTTCAGGGGTCTAGATTGGTCTAGGTCCATCATGGAGATCTCATTGTCTGACCAGTGATCGGCATCTTCTTGTTTTTGTTAGGTGCCCTCAAATTGAGTTGTACTCTATGAACAACAGATCTATACCTTGCTCTGTCCTCCACTGTCTTCACCATCTCTGACATGCTCCAGTCCATTGTTATAGTCATTGTGTCAATCTGTCTTGTTGGAGTTAGGTTTTTCTTTGACTTTGCACCTTTGCCAGCATGATTTCCTTTTCCAAGGACTAGTCCCTCCTTATGACATGCCCAAAGTATTTGAGACAAAATGTCACTAACCTTGTTTCTAAGGAGCTCCTTGGTTGCACTTCCTTCAGGACAGACATGTTTGTACCTGTTGGTAGAATCTAGGAAATAAACCTTTGTTGTTAAGTCTTCTTATCCAATGGGAAAAATGAGTCTGTATTCTCCTGCTAGATGTGGTTATTCTCTTAGAAGACCTTCATTTTATGTCCTGAATAGCAGCATCCACCCTACAAACATGAGGGTACTGGGGCAAAGCATGAAGATAGAAATAACCTGTGATCTTGGGGGTGGTATTCAACAAGAACTTAATAAGTCTATAAGTATTTTACCTTAGAACTTCAATTACATAATAAACTTTTAAAATTTAAGCTAAGTTAAGTTGCATATTATCTATACATCTTGTTGAAAACATCCTAAATATATAGAAAGCCTTAATTCTGCTTAAATGCTGTGCAGAAAATCCTATCCCAGAAAAATTATTTTTACCCTTCGATTATTTTTACACACATGTGCACTACCATTCCCCACCACTTTCTTCTTCTAAGATTCTAGGATAACTTGGTATCCCAATATCTAGAGTCATTTTAGGAAGATTACATCTATTATAGATAGATGTATAGATAGATGTTGTTGTTGTTGTTGTTGTTATGTGCCGTCAAGTCGCTTGTGACTCATAAGGACAAGAGTCCTAAACCCTGTTCCACCCTGTGCCATTCTCACTGCCTCTGACACACCCATCCCGATTACCCCAGTCACTGACACAATCCTCCTCATAGAGGATCTTCCCCTTCTGCGCTGTCCCTCCACCCTCCCAAGCATGATGTCCCTCTCCAAGGACATCTCCCTCCTTACAACATGTCCAAAGTATGTCAGATGAAGCCTCAGAATCCTTGCCTCCAAGGAACAGCCTGGTTTAACCCTCTCCAGGGTGAATCTGTTTGTTTTCTTGGCAGTCCAGGAAACATTCAATACTCTTCTCCAGCACCACAGCTCAAAGGCATCAATTTTCCTTCTATCCTCCTTAGTCATTGTTCATCTCTCTGATGCATAACAAGTGCTTGCAAAGACCATAGCCTGTATCAGATGCACCTTAGTCTACAGAGTGACACCATTGCTCTTCAGTACCCTGGAGAGGTCCCTAACAGCAGACTTTCCCATCGCAATACATTTTTTTATTTCCTGGCTACTGGTGCCAACAGTATTGACCATGGAGCCAAACAGACTAAAGTTGTTAACAATCTCAATCTCTTCACCATCCATCCTGATGCTGCCAATTGGTCCAGTGGTGAGAATCTTTGTCTTCTTGACCTTGAGCCTCAATCCATACTGAAGGCTACAGTCCTTGAACCCTGAAACAAGCATTTCAGGTCCTCCTCAGTTTCAGCAAGCAGGGTTGTGTCATCTACATAACGCAGATTAATAGATCTTCCACCAATCCTGATGCCACAATTCTCATTAGATGAAAAACAACAACAACAACAACAAAACAACGAAACAAAACAAAACAACCCCAAACAAAAAACTGAGTCCAAATTAGTCTCTCATCTGTGCAAAATGTCTCTGAGGGCTGCCAAGAAGTCATCACAGGTAATGTCAGAATGTAACAATCCCTAAGAAGCCTATGAAGCAGTTCTGTCCTGTCCTGTAGAGACGCTATGAATTGAAAACAGCAGGATGCACACAATAACAAGTGAACTAAGAAACCAAACCATCAGAACGATGGTCTTTCATGGATATACTTCTAGTTGCTCTTTTCATGTACATCATATGGGAATCAATTCATAGCTTCAGTGGGTTTTTAGAGGCAGTAAATTGTATAGGAAGAGCCTGTTCATCTTTCTCCCAGAGATCAGCTGGTGGATTTGAACTACACGCTTTCAGGTTGACAGCACAGCTCCTTTGTGATAGACCACCAGAATTCCCTATATATGTACTTAGAAAGCTAAAATTAATGTGTTCATTAATTTTTTATCTTTTCCTGAAAATATTTCTTTCTCTTTTATGGAATGTGCAATGCAGATAGTGAATAACAAAAATATAAATAGTCATGCATCAGAAAATGATGGAAATATTTCAGAAAAAAAGAGCTAACTTGAATGGACTCCTTTTGGCTAAATCTGGGACAGCAGGAACAAGAAAATTATAGCAGTGGATAAATAAAGAATTCATGAGTTCACACTGATATAAATAAATCACTGAGGAAGTTCAGAAGTGAGAGACAGAAAAAACTGTCTCTAGTAGAAATCTCTACAGTAAAAGTAGACAAAATGATAAGGAGTAGTGAAATCAAGAATAGGCACTACAGTAATAATAAAGCAAGCATCCATAATTGAAGCAAAAATTAGCTGATGGAAGTACTGACATAATTGCACAGACTTACTTGCAAAGAGGAAATGGAAACTTTACCACAGAAAAACCTTAACTAAATGATCAAAGTTAAGACCAACATTAAAGGGTCAGATTGATATTGTGTATTTTTAGACATACAGAGGATTCTGTCATATTCTTGCCCCAAATAGGTAATCTAATCATGAACAAGTGTGAAACAAGTTCACAAAGTCAAGGCCATTACTCTTTAAAAGGAGTCTCTGTGTGGCTTAAACAGTTAAGTGCTCAATTACTAGCTTAAAGGTTGGTATTATTTCAAGCTCACCCAAAGGTGTAGTGGCAGCCTGCTTGGAGATCAGCTTCCAAAGCCCCTGAAAACTTTACAAGTCATTCTCTCCTTCACAAAGGTGTGGCCATCAGTCTGAATCAATAGCAACTCACAATTCTTCAAAATTCCAAGGCTGTGAAAGAGAAGACTCAAGGGCTGTTCAGATAAGTGTTCTTCAACTTCGTTGTCATTAGTATGCTGTTAAGTGGCCTCTGACTCATAGAGATCTGACTCATAGCACATTTAAACCTTCATTCTGCACCATCCGCATCCTCTCCACTGTGTGCAAACCCATTGTTGTAGTCTGCATCCCCCTCCATCTCATTGAAGGTTTTCCTCTCCTTTGCCAAACCTCTATCTTTCCATGTGTGATGTCCTTTACCAGGGACTGGTTCCTCCTCACCACATTTTCCCAGAATATGTGAGATGAAGTCCCACAATCCCTACCTCTAAGGAGCACTCTGATAGCACTTTGTCCAAGACAGATGTGTTTGTTCTTTTGGCAGATAACACTCTTCATCAACACCACTATTCAAAAGCATTAATTCCATGTCAGTCCTTTCTCTTCATTATTCAACTTTCACATGCATATGAAATGGATCTAGAACAGGGATTGGCTAATGATGCCTGTGAGCCAGTTCCAGCTGGTTGTCTGTTTATCTGAATGAATTATAGTGGAAGACAACCACACCCACTCACTTGTGTGCCATCACAGTGCCTGCCTTCAGTGGAGTGGAGTAATTCCAATCGATTGGCCCAGGAAGCAGAAGAGATTTGCTGAGTTCTCATAGATATGCTTGCCAACTTCTGGTAGGCTTCCTATTAATTAGACAAAATTATAACACATGAGACAATTGGTAAAATTTATCTGAAAATTAAATAGTAGATTTATTAACATTAATTTTCTGGTTTTCATCCTTGTATGTGATCATGTGTTAATATTTGGGGAATCTGAAAACAGGATATGGGAGAATTCTCAATACAGTTTTTTTTGTAAGTCTGCAATTCTTTTGAAATAATAGCATTTTTTTTAAAAAAACACCGAATACAGGAACAAAGCTATTTTTGCTCTTCATAAACTTAATATTTCACTCTCTGAAAATCTGTTAAGAAATGTGACAGATGCATGGTTGGAAACGTGGCTCCTTATAAACTGCACTAATTAGAGCGAGAGAAGTTTTTGTCAATTTTCAAAGTGAGAGAATACCCTTCAATTTGTAAGAAACTAGTTTTAATTTACACCTGTTGGAATAAAATGCAAGAGGGCACTTCTCTGAGTGTGGAAGAGGGGAAAGGCAGTTAACATTTAATAGGCCTTTTTGATTATGTTTCTCCAATTTCTTGTCAGGAGCCATTACTTCTTTCATGAGCAAAACTGTCCTTGACTGACAAAACTATGGGGATGTTCCTTGCAGAGACTTGAAGCATCAAGCCAAGTATGACTCACAGCAAACCTATAAACAACAGGTCTGAATCCTGTCCTATCCTGTGCCATCAACCAATGAAAAAGGGCATTAATTCTCACTTTCTTCTTCTATCTCAAGCCTTGTTATTATAGTTTCTTTCTGGGGAAAAAAGGTACAAGTTACTTGCTCACATTAAGCAAGTAGCTTTGACGATTTCTAACTCATACAATTTCAAATGAATATGTATTCCAGTTACAGCAAACTACACTTAAGCCATTTTTTGAGAAAAGATATTTAACATCAGCAATATCTCCTCTCATGGGATTAACTGCCTTTGAAAACCTGCTGGAGGGCCAGCTAGAGGTCAGTTCTGATTCAAAGGCACACAACACAACAACATGTTCTACATACAATATTGCATTGGTAATTTGCTAGTGTTAAAGGCCCTCAGATATTTACTTGAAATTGTTCAGTGCTATGATTTACTATTCAAATCCATCAAATATGACAGGTGGGATTCAATGTATTAATCAAATTGCTATTACCACTATCTATAAACTATGTTTGCTCAGGCAACAGCTGTAACAGATTGAAGTTCAGTAACATTGCACCATCCCTGGAAGAATTATGTTCTTCCATGTACCGAGAACATTGTATCTCCATGAGAAGAAGTTATGCAGGAAAAACAAGCAGTAACAGCTGGAAAAAAACCCAGAGTTATGTGAACATTGACGTCTGGTGGCTTAGTGGTAAGGATTGCACTGCCAACCCAAAAGCAAGCAGTTCAAATCCATAAGCACTCTGTGGGAGAAATCTCCTTTGGTTCTATTATTTGCTGTTGTTAGGTGCCATCGAGTTGAGTATGACTCATAGCAATCCATGGACAAAGTTCTGAACCCTGTTCTATCTTATGCCATCTTCACACTTCCTGACCACAAGAGCCCATTGCTGCAGTCACTGTGTTAATCCACTTGGTTAAGGGTCATCCTCTCCTTTGCTGACTTGTCACTGCTTCCTAGCATCATGTCCCTGGCCAAGGAATAGCTTCTCCTACAAACATGCCTAAGCTATGTGAGGCAAAGCCTCATCATCATTGCCTCCAAAGAGCACTCCAGCTGTACCTGCTCCAAGACACATCTAGTAAAAATTAGGCCAGGGGCAGACTGTGGGGTAGATCATCAATTACTCATATTCAAGTTCAAACTGAGGTTGAAGAAAATGAAACTAAGTCCGCAGGAACCAAGAGATGATCTTGAATCAATTCCATCTGAATTGAAAGGTCATCTTAAGAATAGGTTTGAGGCATTGAACACCAATGATCGGAGACCAGATGAATTGTGGGATGATATCAAGGATCTATATCATCCATGGTGAAAGCAGAAGGTCATTACAGAAACAGAAGAAAAAAATAAAAATGAATGTTGGAAGAGACTCTAAAGATTGCACTGTATCATCAAGAAACCAAAACAAAAAGAAAATGTGTCAAAGTAAAAGAGCTGAACAAATTATTTCAAAGGGCAGCTTGGGATGACTAGGGAAGAATTACAATGGAATGTGCAGAGAGCTAGAATTGGAGAACAAGGAGGGAAGAACTCTCTCTGCATTCCTGAAGCTGAGAGAACTGAAAAACAAATTTAAGCCTGATGTCGTGATACTGAAAGGTGTTATGGGCAATATATTGTACTATTATTTACTGCCTCTGAAAACCTGCTGGAGGGTTAACAGTGGGTCAGTTCTGACTCAACAGTACACAACAATTAACAACATAATGAAAATGATAGATGGGAAATCATCCCTATGTCAAGAATGCCTGCTATAGAATCTGAAATGACTAGTGTGGATTATAAAGAAAGGGAATGGACAAATCAGGGCTTAATTTCCCCCTTCACTGTTCTTTTCATAATTGTGATTTAAGGGAAAGTTTACTAAGCAAATTTGTTTTCCATTCATTCAAATACATTTTATGATCGGATTTAATAGATTTTGAGGAGGAAAACATTACTTTAGGAGAAAGAATAAAAAAGATGAAAGAGAAAGGCTGTTCAAAAATTTTCTTACAGTAAAAAGATCAGCTAAAATGTTTCCCTAAATTCAGGTTTCAGTTGCTTGATAATTTTGACCCAAATTCTGATCACTTTGCTAGATTCACAGGCAGACTTAGGAAGCAGCGAGATGTTCCCTACCATAAACTGCATGAAGAACCAAAGAAAAGGATCATACATATAACTCTCACTAATTTCCTCACTAGAAATTCCATCTTCATCCCTATGGGTAATTTATATGACCCAGAACTTTTCACAAATGGAACTCTTACCCAAACTGACAAAATGTTAACATTGGTCCGACTCTTTTTTTTATCATCGGAGTACATGTTTATAGTTTATGTTGGGGTGGGCTTTTCTTTCTTTATAGTTAAGTTATAGATTGCTAATGTAAAGATTGGCAGTTTGAACCCACCAGCTGCTTCAAAAGAGAGAACCTCAGAAACCTAATGAAGACAGGAGCAACCTGAGGGAGTGGGTTTGGTTTCAGTTTTCAGTATGAATTAAAGTATGTCAGTACATTTATATGTCATTCTTAATACCCACAGATGAAAACTGGTTTATGAAAATATTAATAGTAAAAGGCAATAAGAATAAAAACTTTTTAAAAAAAATCTAGTATTCTATTTATGCCAGAATTGACTTGTGGCAACATTATCAGAATGGAACCCCATTACAAGTCATAGCTTATCTGTAGTTTTAATTTTTTTTTTATTTAAAGAAAGAAGGCAGTGTGTCCCAGTTTATTTCCTTCTTTTCAACTTTTGCTTTTTGTTTGCACTTAGAATCACTCCACCAATATCTTGCTGGTCCTAGAGCCCAGCTTAGGCACAGGGCTCAAGGAAAACTTCTCATGAGTGAAACTTCTCATTAAGGGCTGTGTGTTTCTTTCCAGGATCACAATTACATGTGATTTGTGTCTCAGATTGTTGTTTTTAGGTGCTGTAGAATCAACTATGACTCATAGCAACCCTACAAACAACAGAGCTGAACTTTGTTCTATCTTGTGCCATCTTTACACTTTCTGACACACTAGAGCTCACTGCAGCAGTCACCGTGTCAATCCACCTGGTTAAGGGTCTTCCTATCCCTCACCGACCCTCCATCTTTCCAAGCATCATGTCCTTCTCCAAGGACTAGCCCCTCCTAGCAAAATGCTCAAATTATGTGAGGTGAAGCCTCATCATCCTTGTCTCCAAAGAGCACTCTGGGTGCAACCTCACAAAGACATATTGGTTTGTTCTTATGGCTGTCAAAAGATGTTCAGTGTTGTTCTCCAACACCATAGCTCAGAGGCATCAATTCTTCTATCATCCCTATTCATTCATTGTCCAGCTCTCAGATGCATAGCAAGTGATTGGAAACAGCATGGCTTGAATCAGACTCACCTTAGTCCTCAAACTGACATGATTACTTCTCAATAATTTGGAGAGGTCCCTTAACTGTAGACTTTTCCCAGTGTGTGGCTCAGGTTAGGTCTCCCAAAATTTTATGACCAGTGTATAGAAAAAAAGAGATGGATCAAAAATAAATCATGCCTACATTAAAATTTGGTTGCAGAGAGAAGTTGAAGAATACTGCAGGTATTTCTAGAAACATATTATATTCCACCGCCCTCAGCTCTATCCCTATAAGAAAGTCTGTTGACTCAATCTTCTTTGTTTGCACTTTCTCTAGTCCTTACAATACTAATCTTAATGTAAGGAAGTTTTTTTAATAGCTCCATTTCATAGGTAGTGAAACTAAGGCTCAGTATGGAATGACTTGCTAAGACTACCAACTTATATAAGTCATAACTTATTCTGCTGTAGCTTACTTTTAGTATTGTGAACATATTGTTTCTTTTCTTGAGCTCTGGTAGCTGAGAGGTAATGAGCTGGGCTCACAACTGAAAGGAAAGCAGTTCAAATTCACCAACTAACTGCTCTGTTGGAGTAAGATGGGCAATCACCTCCAAGGTGATTTATAGCCTCTGAAAACCAGTAAGAGGGTGAGCTATGAGACAGTTGCTAAGATTCAGTTCCAACTTGATGCATATAACATTGTTTCTTTTTAAACATAATAACTGGTTAAAAAATGTATGCTCAGAAGTCTGTCATAGTTATTACATTTTTATGTTGACATATTTTAAGCATTGTGTAATTAACATTAAAAATATCACCAGTGTAGATCCACATGTGTGTGTATTGCCTTTCTCCCTAACTTGATTTTGCTTTTATTAACCAAATCTTATACTATCGCCAGTAACTTGTTACTGGGTTAATCAGCACTTAACTGCTGTCAAGCTGACTTGGACTCATGGAAATGTCATGCATGTTGAATAAACCTCTGCTCCATAGGATTTTTCAGACACAGATCAACAGGCCTTCTTCCAAAGCATTTTCTGGATGGACTCTTAACTGTCAGCCTTTCCATTAGCACTCAAATGTTTGTGCTAGTCAGTGATATCAACAGTGCTTCTGCCATTAGGTAGTGTCTTGTTACCCTTCCGTCCATTATACGTCTCACACCTCCTCCTAATCCAGACCTATTAATTTCTGACATAAAGGCATTCTGTCATTATGGCCAAGGGACAGACTTTTGAAGAGAAGATGAGTTAATCTGTCATCCTGGGTGTGGGTGTTTAGTTTCAAAAGAACTTCACCATGTTGGCTTCGACCTGATGATGCCACCATGAGTCTTGTAAACAAAGCTGTTGTCATCACTTCCAATGAGAATGCCTCTAGGTCTTGCATGGGCACACTCTGCTATGCTCCAGAATAATTTCTTGGGAAAAATTAATTTCAACTTTCAAAAACCAGTTTAAAGCTCAGGAAGCAGTGGTTTTATATTATTAATGAGAAAGGAACAATGCAGGACAGGAAGGTGAGAAGAGTTGCACAACCTGGGGGATATAATCCACGTCAGTGACAGGTCCATGTGGAAATTGTTGAGTTGGTGTGTGTTTTTCTGTGCATATCAATAAAAAAAGAAATAAAACAGAAAAAATGAACTGAGGAAAAAGAATTCCCTATGTGAGATTAAATGGACAACTCTAAAAGAGATGAGAACTTCAAGAGGTTGTTGTTATTGTGGAGTGTTGTCTCTTACCTGATCACATGAGAGAGATTGTCCATCCTTCCCCAGTAGAGCAGTTGGTGGATTCCAATCCCATTTCTTTGGGTTGGTAGCATAGCTCCTTACCACTGAGCCACCAGAACTCTTAAGGTGTAGAAAGCCAAGTTAATGGCGATGAAACAATATGAATAGAGGTTGGGAAAATGGTGAAACTATGGGAAGCAAGTACTCATTGCCAATTTTCTGTACATATGAAAACTGCTGAATGGGTTTTGAGGTGTGTGTTTTCCTAAAATAAATTTCAAGTAATACTTTCTGTTGTTTTTTTTTTCTTTTTAAGGGAGAAGATTTTACTGTGCTTTGTTAAATAAATAAAGAAGAAAAAGATTTAATAGTTTATAACCCTCATATTTTTTTTGTTTTTGAAGTATTATATTAGTGAAAGTTTTCAGAAAGGGTGGGTTTTCATTCATTTGTTGATACACATTTTTCTCCTTCCCCCCTTTCCCAATTCACTCTATAATGCATCTCTTGTTTCAATGTCTAATCAAGCACTCCCCTTAAACTAGCTCTCCCTCTCCCGTTCCAGTGCAGTGCTCATTATCTACCCATCCTCTCCCTGCCCTGCCCTCCCATGTATCCAGTGTGTTTCTATAACAGTGGACATATGCAGTATTTGTCCTTATTCCCATGCTTCTTTTCTTATTTCATTTATTTATTTTTTCCTTTTGTGACAGATACTTAACTCAGCATAATGACTTCCAGATCTATCCATGTGTGTAGTGTTTTATGAGTTCATTGTTTATCAGTGCTGTGTGTGTGGCTTCCATTATGTGCCTATATCACTCCTGGTGGGGATGTAAAATGGCACAATTGCTATGAAAGGTAGTCTGATGCTTTCTCAAAAAGTTGGAAATAAAAATATCATTTGACCCGGCTATCTCACTACTGGGAATATAACCTAAAGAAATCAGAGTCATGATGCAGCCAGATGTACGCACACCCATGCTTATTGCAGCATTATTCACAACAGTTAAGAGATGGAAGCAGCCCAAATTCCTGTCAACAAATGAATGGATACTGTTTTAAAGTAATGTAAAAATTGCTTGTTTTTGTTGCCTCTGAAAATGACAATGTTGTTGTATAAGGAAATAGGTATATTTTTTCCAGCGGTGTTTATTAAAGTTGCTGTGTTGTTGTTGTTATGTGCCATCAAGTCATTTGCGACTCATAGCGACCTATGCGCAACAGCCCTAAACCCTGCTCTGTCCTGTGCTAATCGCATTGTCTCCGACATACCCACATCCATTACCCCAGTCATTGAATCAATTTACCTCACAGAGGGTCTTCCTCTCCTGTGCTGTTCCTCCACACTCCCAAGCATGCCGTCTTTCATAGGGAAAATAAAGGAGATATAGTAAGTAGGTAAAATAGTAGTTGCAGAATATGGGTGGTAGATATTGGAGGGATTTGGGAGGGGATTGTTAAAACTGTCAACTCTAGTGTGTTTCTTGGAATTTTTTTTAATGAAAAGGGGTTATCACAAAGAGAAGGCAAATGTATTATCCCCAAGGCTTCAGGGGTCACATTTTCTTTAGTATGGTTATGCTTACTAGATGCATGTGGCAGAGGGTTCTTACTTTTCTTATGTAAATTCAGGGTGGTTTTCTAAATTTTCTAAGCTTCAGTTTTACTCACTTGTCTTCAAGTCACTTGTGTTTTTAAAAAATGCTAAAAAGTCCCAAAATGCCACAATGAAAAGACATACAATGTCTAAAAGATCAGAATTTGAGCCTTTACTTATTGCTTTTGGCAGGAAATTAAATTATATCCATTAAAATGAAACTCAAAGCTGATTTCTTTAGGTAAAAAGATAAAAGGTCCTAAACATAAGCAAGCATTTTATAATGGTATAATTATACTATTATAGTATAATAGCATACTTGCAATATAGTAGTAATAGCATATAATATATAATATGAAATATAGAATATAAAAAAAAATCAACATTCTTATCTAGAACTCTGGTGGTCTATTTAGCAAGGAGTTGTGCTGCCAACACAAAGGCAGGTCATTTGAACCCACAAGCTGCTCCATAGAAGCAAGATAAGTAATCTCCCAGGTGATTTACAGCATTTGAAAAATCCCTTGGAGGATCAGCTATGAGTTATTTCCATCATGAAGGAAATATATAATAAAAATAGAATATTCTCATAAAATTAAGTTATTATAACTAATTAATATGAATAAGTAAGTATAATAAATACTGACAGGTTGGCATTAGTACTGTTCATGTCTCTGTGTTTAATTGACAAAACAGTACTTGACCAAGTTACCTTTGATCTTTCAGGTGCTGCATTAGTCAGGATAGGTTGAGTTATGCTATGCTGACAAATCTCAATTTGTTAACCACGCTGTCCTCCACATTTTTGTGTCACAAAGTCTTGTGAAACATACATTTAAACACTTAATTTTCAGGTTGCCCCAACATTGAAGAAAGGAAGAACTATAAACAAGATAAACAGAGACAATATTGAAGATATTTTTTTTTTACTTAAACAACACATGGAAATAGCAGTTAAGTAGTCAAAGTGTTACAGTATACAAATTTGTTGCAAAAGACCTCTCTAAAATCTCAAAAGTCACTTCAGTGACTCAAATGTACATGGCATATTTTCAATTGTTTTTTATGTTTTCAAGAGCTAGATACTGAAAGAAGAAGACCAAAGAAGAGATGACATGTTGAAGAGGGACATCATGCTTGTAAGGGGGGAGGGCCAGAGAAAGAAAGGGAGACCATCGATGAAATGGATTGATACAGTGATTGGGGTAATGAGGGTAGGTGTCGCACAGGATAGAGCAGGTTTCAGAGCTTTTGTCGCTATGAGTCACAAGCAACTAGATGGCACATAACAAGAAGAATACTGTATATCTGTGATCTACCAGAAAAATGGATAAATCTATCTTGGAGGAAGTCTAAGGATGGAGCTTTGAAGAGTGGATGAGGGGAAAGGAAGGAAATACTAGGGAGAGAGAGGCAAGAGAAGTATCAGACTAAAGAGAAAAGTGAAGATTAGTTAAACAGCATCAAATATTTTACGTCAGGCCAAAAAGATGAGAACTGAGAAGAGCCTATTGATTAGAAAGAATGTCACCTTACTTTATTGCAAGGAACCCAGTAGCATGGTGAGGCAGCTGCTATTCTGCTAACAAAAAGGTTAGCATTTTGAATCCATCACTGCGTGGTGGGAAAAAAGACAATCTGTCTCCTCCCGTAAAGATTTATATCCTTGGTAATCTTGGAGGGTCACTATGAGTCAGACCAACATGATGGCAGAGAGTTAGAATTTGGAGTTACTTTCCTACAGAGCCCTGATGGCACACGGATTAAGTGCTCATGAACTAGCTGTGGAAGAAAGACGTGGCAGACTGCCTCAGTGAAGGTTCACCTCCACCCAGTGGCCAGTCGATTCTGATTCTTGGTGACGTTCTCTTGGATTTCCAAGGCTGAAATCTTAAGGAAAGAAGATAGCCTAATCCTTCTCCTACAGAGAAGTGGGTAGATTCAGCCCACTGACCTTTTAGTTAACAGCCCAACACATAATGCACTGTACCATTGGGGCTCCTTGGAAACCCTTTGGGATCAGCCTATAGGATCATTATGACTGTGTCAGACTAGATGCAAGAGCAGGTTTGAGCTCGTTGGCTTTTATTTTGAATATTTTTTTAAAAATTGTGATTTTAAGGAAAGTTTACAGAAAGGTTAGGTTTTCATCCATTCATTTGTGAACATCTTCCTCCCTCCCACTCCCGTCCCTTTCCTCTAGTCCACTTGCAATGCACCTGTTGTTCCAGACTGTTAAATTTTTAAAATTTTCTATGGTCACCATTACATAGCAATGCAAATTACATGACTTAGCCTTTTCGTGACTTGGAGGGCATATAGTACCGACCTACAATTGACATTACAGTGACTGTAACAATGGATTTAACATGGCAGAAATCATGAGGATGGCACAGAAGCAGGCAGGGTTTCACTGTGTTTTAAAGAGTGTTGTTGCTATATTGAGTGGAAGCAGACTCCATGGCATCTATTAACATTTTATGCTTTTTGTGCTTAAATTTAAAATTAGGCTCTGGTGGTCTAGTTGGTAGGGATCTGCACTGACAAACTCAAGGTTCTATCCATCAGCTTCTTAGGAGAAAGATGGGCTATCTCCTCTTGTGTGATTTACAGCCTCTGAAAAACCTGCTGGAGGCTCAGTTATGAGTCGGTTCCCACTTGAAGGCAATGAGTTTTTCCTTAGTGTTTAAAAAAGAATGCCATTTCAAAATTCAGCATTATTCACCATTGCAAGAACATGGAAACAGCCCAGATGTCCAACCACAATCGAATGGATTGAGAAATTATGGTACATTCACACAATGGAATACTATGCAGAATGCAGGAGCAATGATTTTGTAAATTATTACCTAACTTGGGAGGGACTGAAGAGCATTATGCTGAGTGAACTGACTCAGTCCCACAAGGACAAATATAGCATAGAACCAGTACCATAGAATGAGTATGAGGATTGGGGCGAGAGGCAGAGAGCGAGTGGAAGCAGAGGGATGAGGATGTGTGTGGGGTGAGGGGGATTAATCAGAGGGTTATACAATATGATGAGTAGTGGGGTGAGGAAAGATGGAAGGGTTTGGTCTGGAAAACAGTTTATGCGAATTTTGTAAATTAATAATAATAATAATAAAAGAATAAAATAAAACATATTGGTTTTACCCCAATACATGGTTTTCCATACATCAATTACAATATACACAATGACCAAATGAATTATCATCTATTCATTTCATACTGTCTTTTCTTTCATCCATTTAATAAGTATTTATTGTCTGTGAACTAATTTTCCACTCTCTGCCCTTCCCACTCCCTGGTAATCATACAAGAGTGTTTATTTCCGTAGGCAAACCCTTCTCTAACTTTTTATAACTGGTCTTTTACAATATTCTTTTGTGGTTGGCTTCACAATAGCAAAGACAGGGAAACTGAAGTGCAATCTCCTTATTAGTATGTGCTGCCATCTGGTGGGGGCCTGCATAATGGTGTGAATCTGAAAATAGAATTCATCTCACCAACTGTAACACTAGAGATCTCTTGGTACATGTTGTTGCTGTTATGTGCCATTGAGTTGGAACCATAGTTGACCAACCAACAGGTTTTCAGGGGCTATAAATTTCATGGGAGATGTCTCATCTTTCTCCCGTGGAGTAGCTGGGAGTATCATGATTACAGTAACACGATTAGAACCGTGTGCCTTTGCGATGGCAGTACAGCTAGCTAGTTGCTCTTGTAAGGTGCTGTCAAGTTGGCTGTGGCTCACAGCAACTCTATGAACAATGGATCTGAATCCTACTCTAGCCTGCGTCATCTTCATCATCCATTGTGAAAGTCACTGTGTCAATCCATCTTTTTGAGGATCTTCCCCTCCTTCACTGACCCTCCACCTTTCCAAGCATGATGTCATTTTCCAAGGACTGGGCCCTGGTAACAACTTGCCCAAGTATGTGAGATGAAGTCTCACCATCCTTCCGTCTAAGGAGCACGGTGGCTGTACCCTCTCCATACATATCTAGTCCCTTGGCCACCCATGGGATATTCAATACTTTTCTCCAACACTACAGCTCAAAGACATTAATTCTTCTTCTGTCATCTTTCTTCACTGTCCAACTCTCAGATGTATAACAAGTAATTGAGGCCAGCAAAATCCGTATTATCTCAAAGATTTTTAGAAACTTAATCCACAATTATTTCCAGTACTGAAAACACTAGATTTATCTACAACAAAAATTCAAAGCAGAATATAATCTGGTCTTAAGAGTTAAAAAACAACAACAACAATCACACCTAAACCCAAATGCACTGTCTTTGTGTAGATTCTGAATTCTCCGGATCCCACAGGACAGAGTTGAACTGTCCTTTCAGATTTCTAACACTGTAAAGCTTTAGAAGGGCGGACTGCTTCATCTTTTGCCTGTGGGGTACCTAGGGGATTTGCACTACTGCCTTTTGTTTAGCATTCCAATGTACAATCCACTGCATCACCAGTGTTTGACAGCAAATATATATTCTCTCACAATGCTTGAGAGCAGAAGTCCAGACTCGTCGTATTTATTGGCAGGGCCATGTTCTCTCTGAAGGCTCTAGTAAAAATATTCTCACTTTTTCCAGTTGTTTGGACGTTTCACGGCTTCAGCAGCACAACTTCAACATTTGCCTCTGTCTCACACAGCCATCTGCTTTCTGATTTCTCCTCTCTTGGGAGCATATCAGTCATGTTGGATTAGGGTATGAAAGGTATGGTACATGCTCTGATTGTCACTTGATTGGATTTGGAAAGAAAGGACTTTGATTGAGTGACTTATCCCATGTATGTGGTTTTCTTTCTTTCTTTCATAAATTAAGATTGTGACCTCTGTTGACTATATGTAGGCATTCTTGTGTTCTAGTGGGTAAGGAATTGTGCTGCCAACCAAAATGTATGCAGCTCAAATACAACAGCAGCTCCACAGGAGAAAGACAGACAATCTCTTCCTGTGTGATTTACAACCTCTGAAATCCCACTAAATGGTCAGCTATGAGTTGATTCCAACTCAACAGCTTTTAATAATAAAAACAACCTGTTACAAGTTTTCATTTTTTAAAACCATCAAATCCCTTGGATATTGGTATTATATAAGCATTTTGTACTATTAGTAAATTAACAAAATTCTTTGTAGTTATGCCTATTAGATCTAATAGTGTATAATCACAGTCAAGCTTATAGAATAATAAAAAAATCTCCAAACCAGCCCAACCCACTGCCATCAAGTTACTGTGGACTCAAAGTGACCTTGAGGACAGTGTACAATTGCTCATAGGGTTTTCCTGCTTCATTGTTCTCTGGCAGAGAAGCGAGTGGATTTGAACCATCCACCTTTTGGTTAGCAGCCTAATTTTTTAACCACTGTGCCACCAGATCTCAAAATCTTATACAAGATTATTAGTGTGTCAGTGTAAGACTGACTCAGAATAGGGTTCAGAGCAATTGTACAAAGGGTCACTAAAAGTTGCAGGTGACTTGATGGCATGTAACAACAATAAAATAAATTTTGAGTCAATTTTTGCTTAAAAATAGATTAGTGATTCCTTTACATGTGCTTCTTTAGAGGAATTTAAGAAGCTTTCACAGCATAGTCTGTAGTGTGTTACACTACAAATCAAAAGGCATGCATTTTGGTGATTTGAATCCACCATGGATTCTGAGGAAACAAAGGCAGGCAGCTTCTTCCATTTAAGATTTACAGCCTTGGCAACCCAATGCAGGGTTACTATGAGTTGAAATCAACTCGATGGGAGTGAGTTAGAGAAATGAATGACTATGGGAGACCACCTAACATAATGTTTTTAGTTACCTAGTTTTGATAAAACAGAAATATCACAAGTGAGTGGCTTTAACAAATATAAATGTGTTTTTTTCATAATTCATTGTTGTTACATGCTGTAATGGAATCCAATCTGACCCTCCTGTGGGTTTTCAGTGGCTCTAATTTGCACAGGAGGAGACTGCCCATCTTTCTCCTACAGATTAGTTAGTGGATTTGAACTGCATGTTTTAGAGGTGAGCAGATCAACTTATCATTGGACGACCATAGCTCCCCTTCTCTTATAGTTTGTGGTTGTTGTGTGCCACTGAATCAAACTGACCCATAGCTAATCCTCCAATGGGTTCTCAGAGGCAGTCATTACATGGGAGGAAACTGTCCAATAGTTTGTTGTTGTTGTTGTATGCTGTCTAGTTGCCTGCAACCATAGCGAGCCTATGTTACAGCAGCTCTAAACTTTGCTCTGTCCTGAGTATCACTAATTCTAACACAACAACCCCCATTGCTTCAGTTACTAAACCAATCCATTTCATTGAGGGTCCTTCTCTCTTGTGCTGCCCCTTCAACCTTCTGAGCATGATGTCTTTCTCCAAGGACCGATCTCTATTGGCCACGTGCCCAAAATATGTGAGATGGAGCTTCAAAATCCTAGCCTCCAAGGAGAAATTTGGTTTCATCCTCTCCAAGACAAACCTGTATGTCCATGGTAAACACAACTACCATATCAGATCTAGAAGACACCTATCCGGACCTTGGAAGTTGCAAAAATCTTTCCCTGAAGCTGGTACATGAGTTTTGGTACATGATAAACACAAGACAGACAGCAGTACAAGAGACCAGTAGCAGTGTGTGGTGCAAGCCATCACAGAAGTGACTTGTGGATTAAGCTATCATATCAAGAGGTGGCTGGGGAAGGGAGGGCTTGACCAGGTAGGCAGGAGTGCAAGGAATGGTGATGTACCAGGAGAAGGGAAGAGACAAGACACACATGCCTGAGTGGAAGCGACAGTGAGTGTATTGGTTATTTCTGTAAAGGAAGTGTCTTTCATCTGACTCAGTAAAATGTCAGATAGTGTTCTAAAACTAAGCATCCAAATTAAGAGAGACTATTGAATGTACCATGGACTGCCAAGAAAACAAACAGATTCATCGTAGAGAGGATTAAACCAGGCTGCTCCTTGGAGGCAAAGATTCTGGGGCTTCGTCTGACATACTTTGGACATGTTGTAAGGAGAGACAGGTCTTTGGAGATGGACATCATGCTGGGTAGAGTGGAGGGACAGCGCAGGAGGGGAAGACCCTCTATGAGGTGGATTGATTCAGTGACTGGGGTACTCGGGATGGGTTTGTCAGAGGCAATGAGATTGGCACAGGATAGAGCAGGGTTTAGGGCTGTTGTACAGAGGGTCGCTATGAGTCGCAAGCGACTCGACGGCACATAACAACAACAACAACAAGGATAAAGGCTTGGCCATCCACTTCTGAAATGTAACAGGCCTTCGGAAACCCTATGTCCAACAGTGTAGGAGGTGTAAAATTCTTAGTGCTCATTCTAGGGAAATACTTTCTCTCTGTGTGTCCCTAGAGGAAGGTCCTTGTCCCTCCAGCATCTGCCTGCTTTCTTCATGATCTCCATGTGCCTTGGTATCTACTCTACCCCATCTTTGCTTCTCTGACTGTTGTTGCTATCATATCATCAAGTCGACTATGACTCTTAGCAACCCTGTGAACAATGGCTCTGAATCTTGCCCTATCCTGAACCCAAATTACCATATCTGACATACTTGACACCATTGCCACAGTCACTGAGTCAATCCATCTCACCCAGCATCTTCTATCCTGACCTAATCTGCAATCCTTTTAAGCATTATGTCCTTCTCCAAGGTCTGGCCTCTTCTGACAACATGATCAAAGTGTGTGAGACAGGGTTTCAAAATCCTAGCCTCTAGGGAGCACCCTCTCCAGGACAGACTTGTTTGTTCTCTTAGCGCTCTTTGGTATGTACAATACTCTTTTCCAGCACCGCAACTCAAAAGCATCAAGTCTTCTTTTGTAATCTTTATTCCTTGTCCAGCTCTCAGATGCATAGCAAACAACTGAGAAGGCTATGGCTTGGATCGTGTGTATCTTAGCCTCTAGAATGACACTGTTGATCTTTAGCAACTCTGGAGAAGTCCCCGACAGCAGATTTTCCCAGTGCAACTTGTCTAATTTCTTTTCAATCTTAAGAGAGATTGAGGTACACTTTACACAAATCTGAGCTCATTAACCTAATAAAGAGAATTTATTCCCAAATGGGATTATAACCATAATATAGAGACCAGGATTTAGAATGCATATTTTTGAAACACAAAGACATTTCTGGTAAGCCTTGGTTTGAATTCCACTTTGTTCACTGGCTAAGTATGTAACCAGTTATTTTACACAAACTCTATAAATTCTCTCATTATCTACTTCCTGAAAGGGTTATGTATAAAAAGAAAGAATTAATTTAAAAGTGTGGTGGTTGGCCAGTTATTTGACTGGAGGACAAAAGCAGATTGAAAGGTTGAAATGGAATTAAACAGTGAATTGATAAGAGGAGTGTAAAATTTGTGCATTCATAGGGGAAACCTAAATGGCTCTCTTTTTAAACAAATCTTTGTATGATTGCCTTCTGGCAAGATTGCTGTTGTTAAATTCATCCCACCGTCCTTGAGTTGATTCCAACTTGTAGCAACTCTTTATTGGTTGCTACAAGGTTGTAAATTTTCTCCCATGGAATAGCTAGTGTATTCAAATTACCAATCTTTAGTCATTGTTGTTATGTACTGTCAAGTTGGAACCCACTCATAGTTGATGGTCCAGTGAGTTTACAGAGATTGCAAATCCTCTGAGAAGAAATTGCCCATCTTTCCCCTGCAGAGCAGCTGGTGCATTTGAACCAATTACCATTGGGTTGGCAGCACAACTAGGCCATCAGAGCGCCTTCTTCTAGAGTTAGTACCCTGAGACATTGCACACTATTCCCCACCAGTGTGCTATTGGAGAAGAGTACTGAATGCTCCATGCACGGCCATATGTTTTAAAGAAGGCGCAGCCAGAGTGCTCCTTAGACACAGGAATGGCAAAGCTTCATCACATATATGTGGGCATGTCTAGGAGAGTCTATTCTTTAGAAAGAGACAGCAAGCTTGGGTCAGGGAAAGAGAAAAAGATCCTCAATGAGATGGTCAATACTCAGTGACAATCAATACACAGTGACTGCAGCAGTGGACCTGAGTATGTCGGAGATGATGATGGCTCAGGATAGGACAGGGCTCAGATCTGTTGTTCACAGAGTAGCTATGAGTTGTATTTGACTCAATGGTCTGTATCAATAACAATCACCACACCAGAGTTCTCTCTGAACTGGCTGAAAAAAAGAGCAGCATAAATTGTTAACAATCTTATTATGTCATATTATACCAATTGACATATTTCAGCTAACAGATGTTGCCGTGGATGTGCTCACCAAGTTGTGCCAAGATCTCTGGAGAACAACCACTTGGCCAACTGACTGGAAGAGGTCTATATTTGTTCCCATCCCAAAGAAGGGCGACCCAACTGAGTGTGGAAACTACAGAACAATATCATTGATTTCACATGCAAGCAAGATTCTACTGAAGATTATCCAAAAACGACT
>NW_006399979.1:1427456-1429438 GCF_000299155.1 Elephantulus edwardii | reverse complement strand
GGTTTAGGGCTGTTGTACATAGGGTCGCTATGAGTCGCAAGCGACTCGACGGCACATAACAACAACAACAACAACAACAACAACAACAACATCTAGTATCATGTCCAAGTTAGTAAAGTCTATAGTTGTTGTTTGTTAATAATAATAAGTAATCATACTAAATAATCATAGATAGGGAGCTCTGGTGGTCTAGTGGTGAGAAGCTGCACTACAATCCCAAAAGCTCACACTTCAAATCCATGAGCTTTGTGGGAGAAGGATAGGCAGTCTTTTCCTGATCAATTTACTGCTTCTGAAAACCATTAGAAGGTCAGCTATGAATTGGTTCCAACTTGATGGTACATGACATCACAGATGAGACTTAAGAGAGCTCTGGTGGCCTAGTGGTAAGGAACTGTGCTGCCAACCCAAAGGCATGAGGTTCAAATCTACCAGCTACTCTGTCACAGGAAGATGGACAGTCTCCTCCTGTGTGATGTACATCCTCTAAAAACGTGATGGAGAGTCAGGAATGAGTCTTTTACAACATGTTGGGCTGTTAAGTGAAATTTTAATTATTTCAATCTGCCGGTTGCTCCACAGGAGAAAGATTTCCACTTACATAGATTCAAATGCTTAATGATGGGTTGCTATTAATTACAAACAACTTGATGGCACTGGGTTTGGTTTTGGTGGTTTAAAAAATTTTTTTAGCTAGACATCTTTGTGAGGAGTTCTGGTGGGTTTGTTGTTGTTATGTGTCATTGAGTTGACTATGACTCACAAGGACCCTATGAACAATAGCTCTGACCCTTGCCTTATCTTGAGCCATCTTACTCTCTTTGATAAACCTGTCCTCATTGTGTCACTGTCAATCCATGCCACCTGGGGTCTTCCTCTTCTATACTTTGCCTTCACCCTCCCAAGCATGATATCATTCTCCAGGGGCTCATCCCTCCTGGCAACACACCCGAAGTTTCTCTGTCTCACAGAGTTTCAAAATCTTTGCCTCCAAGGAGCAGCCTGAATTCACTGTCTCCAGGACAGACTTGTTTGTTCTCTTGGCAGTGCATGGTATCTTCAATACTTTTCTTTGGCACCATAACTCAAAGGCATCAATTCTTCTTCTGTCATCCTTGGTCACTGTGGAATGCTACATGCAGTGCCAATAGCTTACTGAGAAGGAACTGTACCATCACCCCAATACATACAGTTTGACTCCACCAGCTACTCTGCAGGATGAAGACAGACAATCTCCTCCTGTGTGATTTACAGCCTCTGAAATCCCATTCTTGTTAAGATCTATGCCTTTGGAAACCAATGTAATTAACTGGATTGGCAGTAAAGACCTCTATGTAAAACTTTTTAGTCATTCTCAATATTTTACTGTCTACTGAAAGTTAATATACTACTGCATGTAAATGGCAAGAATTTCGAGTAGAAGTCCATTTACAACCCAATCATTTGAACTATTAGTGTCATATATTTTATATCTAAATATGCCATATATCTCACAGCACAACATCATACTTTTACTTTAAGCAGATACTTGTCTATTAATGGAATTAAATGGTGGAGGAAAGAAGACAGCACTTATCTTTATTCAACTATTATTGTCCTCCTTATTCACTCTGATACCATTTGCCTTCTTTAATTTCTGATTATTCGATTCTTCACTTTTTTAATTTCTCCATCAATCTAGCTAAATGCTTGCCTAGCTTGTTGACCTTTCAAAGAACTAACTTTTGGTTTAATTGATTTTTTGTGTTTGTTTTCTATTCTCCATGACATTAACTTTTGCTCTTATCTTCATTATGTGCTCCTTTCTGCTTGCTTTAAATTTCATTTCTTCTTCATTTTTCAGTATCTTAAGGTGGAAATCTTCTGACATACATTTTGGTCTTCTCTTCCTCTACTGTCTTTGCAATGACTGCACTCATCCTGGATGATACCCCTTTTTTTATCTATATTTTATTAATTTTCATAAACATTTACAGAGATTT
>NW_006399979.1:1402899-1414230 GCF_000299155.1 Elephantulus edwardii | reverse complement strand
ACAAACGAATGGATAGAGAAGCTGTGGTATATTCACACAATGAAATACTACGCTGCATTGAAAAACAAGGAACTCATGCAATATTATTCAAAATGTGTGACCCTGGAGGACATTATGCTGAGTGAAATATCTCAGTCACAAAAGGACAAATACTGTATAGTGCCACTGTTGTAGAATGAGGCTGACATCAAGGTGGGGGTAAGACTGAGAAAAATTGGATAAATTATGTATACTACATTGAAGCTGATGAGGGAGAGAAGAATTTAAAAGTAATATATTTTAGGGCATTATGACTATCATAAGAGTTCGGAATGAGAGTTGCAGAGTGGAGTATACTCAGGGTGGGGGTGGGGGTGTGCCGGGGGGGAATTGTATACCAATGAAGGAGTTTTTTTCTTTTGCTTTTCAAGGAGAAGAGCGAACTGGGGGTAGGGGTGGCGTGGGCTGAGAGAAAAGTGCAACAATGAATGAATGGAAATCCAAAATCTCTGTAAATGTTCATTGAAATTAGTTTTTAAAAAAAAAGAAAAAAATTGTCTTCGTTTTCACTTCCATGCTTCTCAAAGCATTTTCTAATTTCTTCTTTGAGCATTGGTTCTTTAGAAAGGTTTGGCTTAATTTCTACCTTTTTGCAAGTTTTCAAAATCCCTGCTACTTATTTAATGGAGGGGGGTAAAAATTCCTATGACCTGGATGAAATTTTACAAGTTGGTTTTTTGTTTGTTTGTTTTTGCAGCAATCTATACACATTTTGTTTCATGACACTGCTTGGGACTCCTACACCACAACAACACACTTTCCACTTCCTCTCTATTTATCATTTCCATCACCCCCTTTCTTAGTTTTTCCTATCTTCCGACCTTTATCCTTGGACAAAGGCTGTTAATTTGTTCGTACAATGTTGTTTCTTCTAAGGAGGGAGGATTTACCAATGCTACTGTTCTTGTTCTGCTGAGAGCTGAGTCATAATGGTGAGTTCAGTTCAAGGCTCAAACTGAACTAAGGGTCACAGTTTCAGGGTTCCACTAGTCATGATCAGACAGGTAAGCTTAGTCTTTATTAGTAGTATTATTTTGAACCTTGTTCCAGAATTTTCTCCCACTCTATCCAGGGTCCTCTATTGTGCTCCCTTTCAGAGCAGGTAAGCTGTGGTAATTGGGCAATCAGTAATTCTTTCGGTCTCAGGATTATGAATTACAAGATTCTCATGATACTTGTTTAGAGATTACTTGTTGCTATATATCTTTGTTTTCTTCACTGTTCTTGCTCCAGAGGGGAAGAAAATAGTAGTTGCACCACAGATGGCTGATTGCTCGTAAGCTTTTAAGTCCAGTTTCTATTTACCAAAGTAGGAAGTAGAGTACTGTATTTGTGGACTATGATGGACAATTGACCTTGATGTCCCTGAAGATATCTACTGTCCTCAGACACCAGACCCAGGATTTATTCCCTTAGAGTTTTGGTTGTAACTAAGAAGTTTACATAACTTTCTACTTGTGTGCTCTACCCTATATATTTATAGCCAATACAAATGTAACAATGTTGGTATGTACTGTCAGTTGGAGCAGACTCCAAGCTGACCCTCTAGTGGGTTTCAACAGACTCTAAGTCACATGGGAGGAGATTGCTCATCTTTCTACATCAGAACAGCAACCCCATCACATCTACATATGATCATAGGTGGAATGCCTTTGGCTTACCCCACATTTATTCACATTGCTTGCCTATGTAACCATTTATGGATTAATGTTTGTCGTTTCTGATGATGCAAGATTGTACATGTAACAGTGTTTACCTTTGTTGTTTGTAACTCGAGCACCTTTCTGTTTGGGTTTTTTCCTCTAGTGATACTATACTGGTTGGTAACTGATTGTTATAAATGGCTTAGTCCACTGTCTTTGGTTTTGCCATATGGCTGGGTGGGACTATGTTAATGATATGAATTAATTGAATAGCATCTTTAAACAGGCAAACAAGGTGTGCAGACCACTAATGTGGGAATTGCTCAGTCTTGCCATCCCATTAGAGGCAGAAAAGGGGAATCTAGCTCCTAACAAGAAAAAAGAATCCGAGTCCAGTGTGTGTCCATTTGGGTCAGGAATTCCTGTGTGAGTCAGATCAGGACCTAAACCAGAATAGTGGCAGCCGCAAATGGAGAACCAGAGATCAACACAAGACAGGTGAACAGAGATTGCCAAACCATCGAGTCAGAGATAGTGTGGAGGGAGGGCCTTCTTCCAAGCTTCCTGAGAGACTGGGAAGAGCTGCCATGATTGGAAGACTAAGAAAGCTTTGGAAACTCTGGTCGCCTAGCAGGAGACAGATGGACCTCTGAAAACCCGCTGGAGGGTCACATATGAGTTAATTATTATTCCACAGTAATGAAAGAGAGAACTTTGCAACGCTGGCCTGAAATTTCGAGGTGAAAAGTCAAAGGACCTTCAAGTATGCTTAGCAAGCTGTCTTGACTGAAGAATTGTATCCTATTTCCAAGCTGAATTGTAACCTGTTAACACCTCTAATAAAGCCAGTAATTGTGAGTTCTGTATGACAATTGTAACAGAATAGTGGTGAGAGCTCTGGATAGATGGTGCTAGCACTGCCAGAAGTAGGCATGAGAATGTGGGAACATGTCTCACCTCCTGCTGTTGTTGCTGTAGGTGCTATCAAGTTGACTTCATCTCATAGTGACTCGATGATTTGAGCCTTGCCCTATTCGCACCATCCTCTCAATTTCTGATATGCTCAAGTCCATTCTCAGAGTCATTGAATCAATCCATTTTGTTGAGAATCTTCATCTCTTATGTTGCACCTCCACCTTTCTGACATTGTAGGAGGATGCTCTGTTCTGTGGATGTTGTGGAAGGGATTGTTGCCCTTTGTGGAATTAATGGAAGTCCTATTTGGCCTCCACGTGTCAGGGTTAAGCTAACTAACTTAGTTTGCTTGGATTGAGAGAATGTAATCAGAGACAACTCTGTTAAAGACAATTCTATTACGTGTACATTATGGAAGAACAAGGGAAACATTCCTAAGTAAATGCTGATTTGTTCAATAGGGGGGAAAAGGATTAGTGAGCGAATGTCAGCATGTTTATGGAAAGTCAGAATGGCTTGCTTTATATGTGTGTACGTGATGTCTCAGAGAAAACATTCTCTTGCTGACTCAAAACTTCTGATATGAATGTGGTCTCATAAACAGGAAGGGTCTGCAAATTAGATTAAGAAACAACAAACATTTAATCTTGTGGCTCTATTAAATCTGTTTTTTTTTTCACTTGTAAAACTTCCCAAATAAAAGCTATGAGGACATACAGGTTGGGGGACACTCAACTCTGATTTCCTGTCCTCTTACCTCTTGACTAACTAACGTCAATCTGTTACCAGCTGGTCAGAGAAGTGTGAAATTCACTCACTGCTACCCACACTCATTTTTACAATATTGCTTTTCCGTCATTCAACTTAATACATATCCACGAGATGAAGTGAAATAGAGACTGCAGCAGTGGGCTCAAGTATGTTAGAGATGATGATCATGAGGACACAGGATAGGTCAGGGTTCAGATCTATTAAGCAGAAGGCTTCTGTGAGCTGTATTCAACTTGATGGCACCTAACAACAATCACATTAACTGGCTAGTGAATTCTCTTTCCTATCCTCTTTTCTCTCATTCCTGATAATCATCAAAGAATATTTCTTTCTGTATTTTAATCATTTCTTGTTTTTTAAAACAGAAATGTCACATTATCTTCACCCTTTTGTGATGAATGTATTTCACTCAGTAAAATGTCGTTCAGGTCCATCTATTTTGTGAAATGTTTTAGACGTTCATTATCTTTTAAGGTTGTATAGTATACCATTGTGGGCATGTACCATATTTATTTATTCATCCATTTATAGGTACTTCAGTTTTTTATATTTCTTTGCTATTGTAAATAACTATACAAATGAACATGTTATTGTTACATACCATGGAATTGGAACCAACCTATAGCTGACCCTCCCCCAAGTTTTCAGAGGCAGTAAATCTAACATGAACTGCCCAACCTTCTGTTCATGCTCCAGATCTTCTTTTTTAATTTACTTTTTCCTTGTTGTGTACTGTTGAGTCAGATATGACAGGCACAGGAGAAGATTGCCCTTCCTTCTCCAGCAGACCATCTGGTAGATTCAAACTGTGTGCCTCTGAGATTGCAGCTCAGCTTCTTGCCACTAGGCCACCAGAGCTCCCCTCAGATCTTCTTCTTTTTTAAAAGGTGTTATGGTCAATAGTGAAATTATTGGATTAAATGGAATTTTTATTTCCAATTTTTAAAAGAAGATTACCATTTTCCACAGTAGTTGCACTATTTTACAATCCCATCTATAATATGAAAGTTCTAATTCTACCACATCCTTGTTGATACTCATGGTTTTTCCTCTGACACCTTCTTTCTGTAGATGATACAACATCTCATTATTGTTTTAATTTGCATCTCTTTAATGACTGATGATTTTGAGCATTTCTTCATCTTAACACTCCAATGTTTTCTTTGGTGAAGTGTCTGTTTCTTAACACTCCAATGTTTCTCTGGTGAAGTGTCCTCTATCCATTTTTTAAAAATGTGATTATCCTTTTTGCTGAAATGTTGAGCTTTTTTATAAAGTTAAGATTAGTCTCTTGTTAGATTCATTGTTGCCAAAAGTTTTCCACAATCTATCGGCTTCCTTTCGAATAAGCCTTCTGATACAAACAAATATTTATCTGCCATTTGCAGATTGATCATTTACTTATGCCTTAAATTGATGTTGTTACATGTTGAGTATGAGTCACCCTGTCTTGTCCTGTGCCATCCGCATCATCTCTGACATACTTAAGTACTTTGCAGCAGTCATTGTGTCAATCCATCTTAAGGGCCTCCCTTGCTTTTGCTGACCTCCCCCCTTTCCTAGCATGATGTTCTTTTCCCAGGAATACGCCCTCTAGCAACAACCATAGTACATGAGATGAACCTTCACCATCCTTGCCTCTAAGCAACACTCTGATTGCATTTTCTACAAGACATATCGGTTTGTTCTTTTGACAGTCCTTGGGATATTCAGTACTCATCTCTAACACAACAACACAAAGGCATTGAGTTTTCTTCTAGTATCCTTATTCATTGTCCTGTTCTCATATGCATAATAAATGATTGAAAGATCATTGCTTGATCCAGGCACACCTTAGTCTTCACACTGATTGTTCCTCAGTTCTTTGGAGAGGTCCTTCACAGCAGACTTTCCCAGCTCAATATGTCTTTTGATTTCCTGACTGTTGGTGCCGGAGGTGTTGATTGTGGATCCAGATAAGATGAAGTAATTGACAATTTAATTCTTTTCTCCATGGATCATAATGTTCCTTATTGGCACACTGGTAAGGATTTTTGTTCTTTTGATACTGAGATGCAAATATTGGAGTCTTTGATATTCTGCAGCAAACATTCGAAATCCTCTTCACTTTCAGCAAGTAGTGTCATCTGCATAACACAGGATTTTTTTAAATGAGCCTCCTATCCTAATGCCAAATGTTTCTTAAAAGAGCAATAAAAAAACAAAAGAGCTTCTCAAATTACTTGTTCGGCATAAAGATTGAATAGGTATGGATTGAATAGGTATGCCCCACACTTTTCTTGATTTTAAATCATGGAGTGTTCCCCTGCTCTGTTTGGACAATAGCCTCTTGGTCTAGGTGTAAGTTTCAAATGTTGTCCTTAGGTGCCATTGAGTCACTTGCGACTCATGTACAAGCAGCCCTAGGTACAACAGCTCTGAACCCTGCTCTATTTTGAGCCAATTTCATTGTCTCTGACACACTTACCCCTTTTACCCCAGTCACTGAGACAATTCCTCTCATCTAGGGTTTTCGTCTCCTGAGCTGATCCTCCCCTTTCTAAGCATGATGTACTTTTCCAAGGACTGGTTTCTCCCAGAAACATGCCCGAAGTATATGATGAAGATTCAAAATCTTTGTCTCCAAGAAGCAGCCTGGTTTCACTCTCTCTAGGACAGATTTGTTTGTTCTCTTGGCAAGTCCACAGTAGGTTCAATACTCTTCTCCAGGACCACAACGCAAAAGCATCTATTCTTTCTCTAGCATTTTAGTCACCGTCTAATTCTCTGATGCATAACAAGTAATTGTGAAGACAATGGACTGGATTAGGTGCACCTTACTGTCTAGACTGACATCATTGCTCTTTAGTATTCTGGAGAGTTCCCTGACAGGAGATTTCCCAATGCAATTTGTCTTTTGATTTTCTGGATGCTGGTACCAAGAGTGTTAATTGTGCAGCCAAACAAGCTGGAACTGTTAACAATCTCAATATCTTCTCTATCATGGTGCTGCCAGTTGGCCCAGTGATGAGGATATTTTTTCCCTAATGTTGAGCTTCAATCCATATTGAAGGCTGCAGTCCTGGAATTTCTGCAGTAAATGCCTCAGATCCCCCTCAGTTTCAGCAAGCAAGGTTGTGTCATTAGTTGGGCTATGTTCTTATTTGGAGGCTTGGCTGGGGGAAGACTCCACTACCAAGCTTTTTCTAATCTAATTATAGTCAACAAATACAAATCATATAGAACAGAGCAAGAAAACATGGCATGGTTCAAAATCAGTAAAGGTGTATTCCAGGGCTGTATCCTATCTCTATATCTTCTTAAGCTAATGTGGAACAGATCATCTGGGGGGGCTAGGCTCTATGAGGAGGAATGTGGCAGGATTGGAGGAAGGCTCATCAACAACCTGCATTATGCAGATGACACAACCTTGCTTGCTGAAACTGAGGAGGACCTGAAATGTTTGCTGCAGAAGGTCACTGGCAGTATCATGATAACCGGTAGACAATGACTAAGGATGATATTAGAAGAATCAATGCCTTTGAGTTGTGCTGGAGAAGAATACTGAACATACCATGGACTGCTAGAACAAACAGGCTCATCCTGGAGAGAGTGAACTCAGGCTGCTCCTTGGAGGTGAGGATTCTGAAGTTTTGCCTGACATATTTTGGGCATGTTGCAAGGAGGAAACAGTCCTTGGAGAGGGACAAAATGCTTGGAAGGGTGGAGAGACAACGTAGGAGAGGAAGACCCTGGATGAGATGGGTTGACTCAGTGACTGGGGTAACAAGGGTGGGTATGTCAGAGACAATGAGGTTGGCTCAAGATAGAGCTCGGTTCTGAGCTGTTGAACATAGGGTCATTATGAGTTACAAGTGACTTGATGATACATAACAACAACAAAAAATGCTAACCAGAGTTAAGAATCAATATTCTGAAAGATAAACAGGTGTGTATGGGTTTTCTTTAACCCTACTTTGGATTTGTACTTTGATATACCTTTTTATATCCCCCTAACTTTAACCTTTGAACTTTGTTTTGCTATTTTTCTGAACTTTCTTCCCTGAAGAACTATTGAGAAAAAGTTGATAGGATTTGTAAAGCCATGTCCTACAGACTAATTGGGCTTTGGAAGGGATTTTCCAAAAAAACTAGTGAAATGCTTGTTGCAGAAGATCAAAGACTACAGACTTCTATATGGATTACATCTCAACATGAAGAAAACAAATATTGTCACTATTGAACCAATAGGCACCATCATGACTGGTGGATAAGAGACAGAAATTTTCAAAGATTTCACCTTGCTTGAATCCACAATCAACATCCTTGGTACCAGCAGACAGGAAAAAAACCCAATGTATTTCACTGGGAAAGTCAACTGTCAGGGACTTCTCCAAAGTGCTGAAGTACAGTTATGTCAGGTTACAGAATAAGGTGCACCTGATCCAAACCATGACCTTTCAGTTATTTGCTATGCATCTAAGAGGCGGACAATGATTAAAGTGACAGAAGAAAACTCAATGCCTTTGATTATTATCATGTTGGAGAGGAGTATGGAGTGTCCCATGGACTTGTCAAAATGACAAATAAATACGTCTCAGGAAAAGCAGCCAGTGTGTTCCTTGGAGGCAAGAATAGTGAAACTTTGTCTCATATTTTAGGTATGTCCTTGAAAAATTATATCATGTTTGGAAAGGTGGTAGTTCAGTGAAGGAGGTGAGGCCACTTGAAGAGATGGACTGAAATAGTGACAGTAATGATGGGCTTGAGTCTGTTGGAGATGATGGCACAGGATAGGGCAGGGTGCAGATCCATTGTTGACAGGATCACTGTGAGTCCTAATTGACATGATATTTAATATGAGGGGCAGATTCACGGGTCCTGTCGTCTCTTCACGCGCTAACATGCAAGGATATAAGGTTAGAGATTAAGATGCACCCGACCCAAGCCTTGGTATTTTCAATTGCTTCCTGGGCATCAAAATTTGGACAATGAACAAGAGGTAGGATTTTATTGCCATTGCTAGTGACCACTGAATCAATTTTGACTTAAGGTGACCCCACGTATGCAAACTAGAAGTACTCTGTAGGTTGTTGTGGGTTTTCCCCCTTGGTTTGTTTCAATTTAAATTTTTAAAAATAATTTTAATAAGCATTTACAGAGATTTTGGATTTCCATCCATTCATTGCTGCACTTCTCTCCCCACCCAGCCCTCCCTCCCCCCAACCCCAGTTCACTCCTCTCTTTGAAAAGTAAAAGAAACACTCCCTCCCTGGTACACAATCCCCCCGCACCCCTCCCGCCGCCCCAAGTACATTCCACTATGCAATCTTAATTGTGGACTCTTGTGATAACCGTAATACCCTATCATACATCGCTTGTGTCTTCATTCGATCATTCACATATATTTGATTTACGACATTAATTACAGTCAGTCAATAAATGACAATGCGTCATCAAACTTGCATTGTACATTGCTCTTCCATTCACCCAGCTTACCTATTTTTTGCTCTCCTCTCCCCGTGTTCTCATTTCTTTTAACCCTCCCAGATTGATTCTATCTGGGTATAGAGCTTTCCTTAGTTTTTCATATTAGCTGTCGTACATACTCATTGTCCTTTGTGACAGACTTATGCCACTGAGCATAATCTCTTTTAGATTCAACCATGAGAAGCAGTATTTTGCAAAGTCTTGATTGTTTTTTTAAAGATGCATAACACTGTGTCATTGTACCATAGTTTAACAATTAGTCCAAAGAGGATGATTTGGTGTTTTTTTTTTCAAGCTCTCTCCTATTATAAATAATGCTGCATAAATATGGGTCTAAGAATGTCAGCCTGTGTTGCAGCTCTTAGTTTTCTGAAATATACACCTACTAACAGGATTGCTGGATCAAATGGTATTTTTAACTTTCTAAGGAAGTACTAAACTGCTTTCCATGGTGGTTTCACCATTTCAGTTCCAGAAGCATTGTATGAGTCCCAGTTATCAGCATTTGTTATTTTGGTTGAACACTGCTATTGCTGCCAGTGAAATGATATTTCATTGTTGTTTTGATTTATATCTCTCTAATGGCTCTGGTCAAGAACCTCTCCAAAGTAGTAAGGAGCAATGATGTAATTTTAAAGACTAAGGTGTGCTCAATTCAAGGAATGGTTTTTTTCAATCACTTGTTATCCATCTGAGATTTGGGCAGTGACTTAGGAAGACAAAAGAATTGACACCTTTGAGTTTGGAGTTGGGGAATAGTACTAAAAATCCCATGGACTGCCAAAAAAACAGATATATCTTGAAGAAAGTACAGCCAGAGTGCTCCTCAAAAGCAAGGAGAGTAAAGCTTCAACTCACATACTTTGGGCATCTTGTAAGGAGGGTTTCTTTCTTGGAAGGGGACATCATGCTTGGATTGACACAGTGACTCAGTACAGCAATTGGCTCAAGTATGTCAGAGATGATAAAGATGGGACAGGACAGGGCAGGGTTCAGAGCAGGTTGCTATGAGTCATACTCAACTTAACGGCATCTAACAATAACAGAAGCAGCAGCTCTAGTGGCTTACTGCTAAGGAGCTAGGCTAACAAGTTATAGGCACAGAGTTCAAATCCACTAACTGCTCTTTGGGAAAAAGATAGGCAGTCCACTTTCTCAGTTAATTGCTTTTGAAAACTCACTGGAAGGTAAGTAACAGCAGACTGACTATTTTTAAAAAATTATTATTAATTTTAATAGGTATTTACAGAGGTTTTGGATTTCCATTCATTCATTTCCGCACTTTTCTCCCTGCCCACCCCTCCCCACCAGCTCACTTCCCCCTCCGAAGAGAAAAAGAAAAAAAAAATTCCTTCATTAGTATACAATTCCCATGTCCCTTCCCCCCCCTACACTTCTCTATGCAACCTTAATTCTGGATTCCTGTGCTAACCATAATACCAGACTGACTACTTTTTATTTATGTCTTTTAAAATAATTCAATGCATGTACAGTTTTAAAAATTCTAAAATATAGTTGTAAACCAAGTCTTCTAGACTTTTTAAAAAAGGTTCATAACAATAACATAACAACAGTTAATAATTTTGAGACGTGTCATTGGTAAATAGTTTTTTTCCTAGCATGTATGTTCTCTTTATGTGCTTTTGGCGAGATCTTTGATGTACATATGTTGTTGTCTGGTGCCACTGTACCAAGTATGACTCATAGTGACCCTATGAACAATAGATCTGAACTCTGTCCTATCTGGTGTCTTCCTCTCAATCTCCGACAAACTCAGGTTCATTGCTGTGATGAAGCTTCATCATCTTTGCCTCCAAGGAGCATTGTGATTGCACCTTCTTCAAGACATATCTGCTTATTCTCTTGGCAGTTCCTGGGATCGTCTGCATTCTTCTCCAACATCACAGTTCAAAGATGTCAATTCTCATTCTATCATCTTTATTCATTGTACAGCTCTCAAATGCATAGCAAATGATTGAAAATAACATGCCCTGGGGAGCTCTGGTGGCTTAGGGGCAAGAAGTTGTACTGCAGTACCGAGAATCATGGTTCAAATCCACCACATGCAATATTCTCCTGTACTAGTCAGATCCAATTTGATGGTACACACACAGGAAAATAATAAAATTATTTTTTAAAAAAAAGGAAAAAGAAAGTAACATTCCCTGAATCAGAAACACCTTAGTCTTCAAATTTACATCATTGCTCCTCAATAATTTGGAGAGGCCCCTGACTACAGACTTTCCCAGTGCAGTATGTCTCCTGATTTCTTGAGTGCTGATACCAAGTGTATTGATTGTGGATCTAAGTAAGATGAAGTTATTGACAGTCTCAATCTTTCTCTACCTATCATGATGTTGACAACTGGTCCAGCGGTGAAGATTTTTGTTTTCTTTTTTTTTTTAATTTAGGTTGTTTATTTTTCATTTCAGTGAACATCTACAGAGATTCTGGGATTCCATTCATTCATTGTTGCACCCTTCTCCCCGCACAA
>NW_006399979.1:1368658-1401394 GCF_000299155.1 Elephantulus edwardii | reverse complement strand
GGAAATGACAGCCTTTTTAACAGATTTTTGTTTTCTTGATGGTGAGATGCAATCCATATTGGAGGCCGTAGTGTTTAACCTTCTGCAACAAGTAATTGAAATCCTCACTTTCCGCAAGAAAGGTAATAAAAGGCAACTTTCTCTGGTTCCCATACATAAGAAGAAGGCCTTTCACCTCTTTCTATTGCAAGTAATGTTTTTATAGATATCCTTTTAATTATGTTGAGAAATTTCCTCCTACTCTTATTTTGTTGAGAAGTTTTTATCAGGAAAAATGTTCAATCTTGTGGACGCCTTTTCTGCATCAATTGAGATGATCATGTAGTTCTTTTCCTTTGTTTCACTGATGTGGTGAATTGCATTGTTCTACAGTTGAAACATCTTTACGCACCAGATATGAATTCCTTGATCATGTTTACTCTCCTCTCCTTCTCCTCTCAAAAAGAGAAGAAAATGCACACCAAAAAAAAATCCCTGATAACCATCCAAGAATTATTCTATAGGTATGAAAACTTTTTTAAGCATTTTGCGTTAGTGGTCTTATATAATACATGTCCTTTGTGACTGACTTATTTTATTCATCATAATGTCCTACAGATTAACTATGCCATGAAATATAGATAAAAATTATTTAAAAAGACATTAATTTTCCTGAAGCTTACCAAAAGTATTCAGACAGCTAGCATCAGGTTTGCAACCATGTTTCTATGAGTCAATTCTCACCTGATGACAATGAGAGGGTGAGAGATTTATACCTAAAATGTAAATGAGGAGATCATTGCGACTGCAAGTGTTCAACAACATGTATATTAGTTGACAGAATCTGTTTGGATTTGGTCTCAGTGCAGGACTGAAAATATTTTTATGAAAGAGCTTTCTAATTTTTCTTGCCTCCTGGAGTTATGACCAAGAATAACCTTGGCTACAAATGGTTAATACATTCAGTTGCTAGCCAGAAGATTAAAGATGCACATACACTCAGGTACTTTCAAATAAAGGTCTAAAGAACTACTTCTGGGGGCGGGGGGAATCTCACCGAGTGAAACACCTCTGGGGCACAGTTCTCTACGACATAGTATCCATGAGTTGGAGTAAACTCTATAGCATCTATTCTATAGCATCTGGTGATTAAGATCCTGTTCCAAAAGAAAGTCCAAAATATAGTCAAATCCAGAAACTTGGTTATACACACCTAGAAACTTGGTATTAGACCCTAGAGCCCATTGCTGCAGGCAATGTATCAATCTATCTCATTGTGCATCTTCCTCACTTTCACTGACCTTCCATCTTTCCAATTATGATGTCCCTTCCCAAGAAATGGCCTCTCCTAGCAACATATTCAGAGTAGGAAATACAGCTTCTTCACCTGGATGCACTTTTTACAAGGGACTTGTTGGTTCTTTTGACAGTCCATGGGATGTTTAGTACTCTTACATAACATCACAACTCAAAGGCATCAATTTTTCTTCTGTCATCCTTATTCACTGTCTAGCTCTTAGATGTGTACCAAGTGACTGAAAAGACTATGAGTCAGGAACATTTTAGTCTTCATATTGATAGCATTGCTCGGCAGTATTTTAGAGCAATCACTGACAGTACATATGCCCCATGTAAAATATCTCATCTCCTGACTGCTGGTAACAAAAGTGGTGACTGTTGATCCAAAAAAGATGAAATCATTGACAACTCCAATCCTTTTCCCATCTATCTTAATGCAACCTATTGGCCCAGTGCTGAGGATTTTGTTTTCTTGAGTTTAGATGTAATCCACATTGAAGCCTGTAGACCTTATCTTCTGCAGCAAGCTTTTCAAGTCTTCCTCACTTCTAGCAAGTAAGGCTGTGTCTTCTGCATAATGCAGGTTCTTGATAAGTCTTCCACCAATTCTGATGCCACATTCTTCTTTATAGAGTCTAGCATCAGGGATTATTTGCTCAGAGTACAGAAGAATAGATATGGAGAAAGGATACATCTCTGGTGCAAACCCTTCCTGATTTTAAACCATCCAGTGTTTCCTTGCTCCTTTCCAATTACAGCTTCTTAGTCTAGGTATAGATTTCTGATAAGCACAATTCAGTGCCTGGGATTCTTGCTCTTTTTAATGTTAGCCATAGTTGATCAATAGTTGTTGTTGTTAGTGCCATTGAGTTGTTTGCAACTCATAGCGAACATATGTACAACAGCCCTAAACCCTGCTCTATCCTGTGCCAATCGCACTGCCTCTGACACACCCACACCGATTACCCCAGTCACTGATCAATCCACCTCAAGAGGGTCCCCTCCTGTGCCGTCCCTCCACCCTCCCAAGCATGATGTCCCTCTCCAAGGACCTGTCCCTCCTTGCAAGATGCCCAAAATATGTCAGACGAAGCCCCAGAATCCTTGCCTTCAAGGAATAGCCCGGTTTAACCCTCTCCAGGATGAATCTGTTTGTTTTCTTGGCAGTCCATGGTACATTCTATACTCTTCTCCAGCACCACAGCTCAAAGACATCAGTTCTCCTTCTATCCTCCCTAGTCATTGTCCAACTCTCTGATGCATAACAAGTAATTGCAAAGACCATGGCCTGTATCAGACACACCTTAGTCTCCAGAGTCACACTTGAGTACTTTAGAGAGGTCCCTAACAGGAGACTTTCCCATCGCAATACTTTTTTTATTTCCTGGCTGCTGGTGCCAAGAGGGTTGACTGTGGAGCTGAGCAAACTAAAGCTGTGAGCAATCTCAATCTTCGCCATCCATTCTGCTGCTGCTAATTGGTCCAGTGGTGAGAATCTTTGTCTTCTTGACATTGAGGCTCAATCCATACTGAAGGCTGCAGTCCTTGACCCTCTGCAGCACATGAGGTCCTCCTCAGTTTCAGCAAGCAGGGTTGTGTCATCTGCATAATGCAGATTGTTAATAGATCTTCCACCAATCCTGACGCCACACTTCTCCTCATAGAGCCCAGCCTCTCTGATAATCTGCTCTGCATAGAGGTTGAAAAGGTATGGAGATAGGACACATCCCCGTCATACACCCTTCCCAATTTTGAACCATGCAGTGTTACCCTGCTCTGTTCTTATGACTGCCTCTTGGTCCAAGTATAGGTTTTGCATCAGCATGATTAATTGTTCTGGGATTTCCATTCTTCTCAGAGTCAGCCACAGTTTGTTATGATCCACAAAGTCAAATACCTTTGCATAATCAATGAAACACAGATAAAAATTAATGTAGAAAAATGCATAAAACACAGGGAAATAATGAAATACAACGTATATGAATTGTTCCACAGGAATTGTGAATTGTTTGCTTCATGAAATATACTGATGATGTTACGTTCTGTCCCTGAGATTTTATTTTTTCCTCTTACTCTGTTCTAAATACTTCATACTTTTCTGTAATAGGGAAGAGAAGTAACACTGCACAGACTGGTCTTGGTACCATGCTGAGGAGTTCAGGATCCATTCCATAGACATCAACAAACTGCCAGTTAGGCTGCTGCAGCCCTAATTGTTTAAGAAACTGGTTAGTGACCTTGGGATTGACCTCCAGGGGCAGCCAGCGCTGACCCTCCATGGCTGCTGTGCGCAGTCTCTGCGAAAATAGATTTTTATAAAATTTATTGAACTATTATCAAAGCATATACTTAGTCATTTTACAGATTCAAACCTATTGCTTAGGAGTGAACTCTATTATTAAGGTTTTACGATTAGGCTTAAACTGCAAATTTATAACCAAACTTTATCAAACTATCTATTAGACCCAGGAAGTCTAATGTTCTTGGGTGAGGTAACATTTTAGAATCTCTCAGGACAGTAACCATTATATAATTATCAATCCATTGCTTAGGGGAAGTCATACAATCCCTTCTAAAATTACATTTGTAAGTGAAAACTAGGCCAAGTGCTGATTGTGGAACAGACCATCAACTGGTCAAATGCAAGTTTAAATGAAAGCTAAAGAAGGTTAAAACATATACTCAGGAATAAAAATTTGACTTTAAGTCTATCCCCCATGAATTTATTTCCCCCCCCCATGAATTTAAAAGACAATTCAAGAATAGGTTTGAGGACTTGAACATGAATGAATTAATAAGCTGTGAGAAGATATGAAGAATATTGTTCATGGAAGACGAAAAAGTCATTACAAAGAAGGAAGAAGAAGAAGAAGAAAAGACCAAAATGGATGTTAGAAGAGACTCTGAATAATGCACTAGAGTACGGAGAAGCCAAAGCAAGGAAAGACATCAAGAAGGTAAGGAGCTGAATATAAGATTTCAAAGGGCTCCTCGGGAAGGCAAGGCAAAATACTATAATGAAATGTGTAAGGAGTTGGAGTGAGAAAATCAAAAGGGCCGAACTCGCTCAGCATTTCTTAAGCTGAAGGAACTAAAGATCAAATTCAAGCCACGAGTTGCAATGCTTAAGGATACTATGGGCAGATTACTGAATGATTCACGAAGCATTAAAGGAAGATGGAAGGTGTATAGAGAGTCATTGAACCAAAAAGAATTGGCTGACATAGAAGAATTTCAAGAAACAACATATGAGCAAGAGACAATGGAGGAACTTCAGGCTGCTTTGAAGGACTTGGCAGAAAATAAAGCCCCAGGAATTGATGGAATAATAATTGTTGATGTTTTCAGCAAGGTGATGCTGCTTTGGATGTGCACACCAAGTTGTGTCAAGAAATCTGGAGGACAACTACTTGGCCAATTTACTGGAAGAGATCCATATTTATTCCCATTCCAAAAAAAGGTGACCCAATAGAGTGTGGAAATTATTCAACAGTATCACTAATATCTGCTTTTTCCTCCTAAAATGCTTGACTCAACAACAATTGACAACAACAATTGTGCCTTTTAGCAAACAATGAGCTCATTTATATTAGTGTCACTAGTAATGTTAAAAGGTCACTTTGCTTTGTCATGCTTTTGACTGATCACAATCACTATATTGTGATTGTGGTTGTATTTCTTCCCACAGGACTACAAGTGGGTGTGATTTGCACCCCTACCTGTAATACATGATTCTAAGGTTTCTAAACTCCTCTACTCAAATGACATAGTGGTTCCAAGAAATCTCTCCAACTTTCTTCAAATTAGATTTTTTTTGTCCATCCTCTACAACAGTATGAAGGAGGACAAATATATTATTTAGAGATTTTGAAGGCTTATATATGGTGGTCTAAGAAGTTTAGGCTTCCAACTTTAATATAGTCAATAGAGAGAGAATCTCATAGATATATCTGCCCAGATAAAGCCATTAAAAAATGCTTTCCTTCTTTCCCATTTCCTTTATCCATCCCTCCCTTCACCCACAAAATTGTGTGACCCTATTATTTCTCCCCTGCACATTCCCACCCCTCTGCTCCCACTCTTTCCAACTTGTATCCTGAAACATGTTTTACTAGTTATCTTCCTATTTCTATAATAATGGTCTTATTCAGTGTTTGTCCTTATGAGACTGAGTTCACCCAATATAATGCTCTCAAGTCCTCCCAAGTTATGTAGTAATTTTCAAAATTGTTACTTCTGAGTGCTGCACAGTATTCCATTTTGTGACTGTACCTCAATTTCTCAATACAGTAAGTTGTGGTTGGGCATTTGGGCCATTTCCATGTTCTTAGGATGGTGAATAATGCTGCTATGAACACTGGTGTACAAATCTCTATTTGTGTCTCAGTTCTAATTTTCTCAGGCTGTATTCCAAGCAGTTGAATAGCTGTATCATATGGAATTTCTGTGTTCAGCTTTTTGGGGAAACATCAAACTGCCTTCCAGAGTGGTTGTACCTTTTATAATACCATTAACAGTGCATCAGAGTTCTTCTTATCTCTCTGCATCCTCTTCAACATTTATTGCTTCCTGTCCTATTACATTTTAACGTGGATCTTTTAAACGCTTCTGGGAGTTGTAAAAACTGCTAGTCAGTAATCTAGTGGACCAGAAAAGGTGAGAAATATGATTGTACTTGAGTTTCTGATCCATTTGTTCCTAAGGCTTACTCTTTCTTCCCTGGGTTCTATGAGATGATATCTCAGTATCATAACGGCCTTGTAATGGTTTCCTCTCTTTGTTTAAACTACTTCCCACTGGGTTTCTAATATCTTTAAAAATGGTGTGGTTGAGAGAATTATTATTAGTATCAACAGCCCAAGGGTTATTTCTATGAAATAAGAGGGCAAACGCACCTCCATCCCCTAACTATTTTTACCAATTCTGACAGCAACTCTCCTTCTCAAGGCATTCTCTGCTTTCTTGGCTTTGAGAACTCACACAAAACTGAGAGAAAATATTCATGATTATAGGGACCTCTCCAAAGTACTGAAGAGCAATGGTGTCTCTCTGGAGTCTAAGGTGCGTTTGATACAGGCCATGGTCTTCACAATCACTTGTTATGCATCAGAGAGTTGGACAATGACCAAGGAGGATAGAAGGAGAATTGATGCCTTTGAGCTGTGGTGCTGGAGAAGAGTATTGAGAATACCATGGACTGCTAGGAAAACAAACAGATTTGTCCTGGAAAGGGTTAAACCGGGTGGCTCCTTGGAGGCAAGGATTCTGAGGCTCCATCTAACATACTGTGGACATGTTGTGAGGAGAGACCGGTCCTTGGAGAGGGACATCATGCTTGGGAGGGTGGAGGGACAGCGCAGGAGGGGAAGGCCCTCTGAGGTGGAATGATTCAGTGACTGGGATAATTGGGATGGGAGTGTCAGAGACAGTGCGACTGGCACAGGAGAGAGCGGAGTTTAGGGCATAGGGTCGCTATGAGTTGCAAGCGACTCGATGGCACACAACAACAACAACAACAACAACATAGGGTTTATTAGGGAGCTCTGGTGGTTTAGTGGCAAGCAGTTGTGATGCAATCTCAAAGGCATTCATTTCAAGTCCACCTTCTTCTATCTGCTCTGCAAGAGAAGAATGGACAATCCTCCAGTGTGATTAACTGCCTCTGAATATTTACTGTAAGCTATGGTTGGCTCTGACTCAATGGTACACAACAATAACAATAACATATGGTTTATTAGGGAAGTAAATGGTTACAATTAATGATCAGGAAAGGGAGCTCTGGTGGCCTAGTGGTAAGGTGCTCTACTGCCAAACCAAAGGCACACAGTTCAAATTCACCAGCTGCTCCACAGTAGAAAGACAGGCAATCAACTGTCCCCTGTGATTAACTGCATCTGAAACCTGCTGGAGGGTCAGCTCAGCTGGTTCTGACAAGCTGGTTCCCACCTGACAGCACACAATAATAACAACATGACTCCAAATGTAGTTCTTTGGTCAGGACAGTTTCTCAGGCATTCCTGCAGACAGTCGACGATGTGTGTGTTCAATATTCTTTGTCAACCTTAAAATTCAAAACTACTAACACAAAGGTCTGTAATTCGAACCCATGAGCTATGGCCTGGATCCCTGGGAAAACAATGAGCAGTGTCTTCCTGTTAAAGTTTAAAACCTTACAAACGTAGTGGGATCACCATGAGATGGAATCAACTTGATAGCAATGAGTGGGTGAAACATTCTATAGAGATTCTTTTTTTTTTGAGATTCTTTTATTGAGACATAAACCGGATGAAGACAGCCAGCAAAGCATTCCAGAAGGAAAGAAACCGCCGCATGGTGCCAAAAGGTATTCTGCTAAGTCATGGCCACAGCTTTCATTTATCACTATTGCAGGTGAGACTATTAAAGCTAGAAAAAACATGAATGGGATGTATACACACTTTCAACTTAAAAGGTTTGCTCAAAGGCAGAGTTCTGGAGTGTAGTAATTAAAGTTCTCTCCCAGGGACCATTCAGGAAACACCCTGGGTGAGTTCCCTCTAAGCTAGACCCAAGGGTGACTCACCTTTCCTTAGGCTCTGCTGCTTGGATCCGAACAAAGCATGGCTGACACTGAAAATGATGGGAATCCCGGAATACTTAACTGTGCTCATATGGAATCTAGACCTAGACTAAGAGGCTGCTGTGTGAACAGAGCAGGGAACACTGCCTGGTTTAAAATTAGGAAAGGTGTGGGTCAGGGTTGTATCCTTTCCCCATACCTATTTAATCTGTATGTTGAGCAAATTATTTGAGATGCTGGACTCTATGAAGAAGAATATGGCATCAGGATGGGAGGAATACTCATCAGTAAACATCATTATGCAAATGGCACAATCTTGCTAGCTGAAAGTGAGGACTTGAAGCACTTGCTGCAAAAACACTGTAGTCCTCAATATGGATTTCATTTCAATGTTAAGAAAACAAACCTTGCCATTGGACCAAAAGGCAACATTATAATAGATGGAGAGGGGAAAAAAAGAAACTTTCAATGACTTCATCTTACCTGGATCAACAATCAATACATTTGGTCAGCAGTCAGGAGATCAGGAGATGTACTGCACTGGGAAAATCTGTAGTCAGTACTTATCCAGACTATTGAGGAGTAATGATATCAGTCTGAGGACTAAGGGGTATCTGATTCAGGCCATGGCCTTTTCAGTCACTTGCTGTGAATTTGAGTGCTGGACAGTGACCAAGGATGACAGAAGAAGAACTGATGCTTTTGAACTGTTGTGTTGGAGAATGGAGCATTCCTTGGATTACAAAAAGAAAAAGCAGATATATATTTGAGAAGGTACAGCCAGAGTGCTCCTTGGAGGCAAAGATGATAAAACTTTGCCTCACATACTTTGGGCATGTTGCTAGGAGGGATAACTCTTTGGAAACTGTGGTAACAAGCTTGAATGGATAGGGAGAGATAGGGAGATTGGTATCAGGTAGGACAGTGTACAGATCACAGGGTCATAGTTCATAGGATCACTATGAGTGATACTCAAAGCTCTTCTCTTATTACTGGGCCAATAAACGACACATAATCAATGCAAAAAAGACTGAAGTTGTCAAGGATTTAATGTTACTTGGAAAGATAATAAAAATATCCATTGAGACACTGAATAACTAACTAAATAATCTATGGAGAAATTGGTTTACTCATCAGAAAGAACACAATTGTTGTCTGAGCCAATGTCAAGACTTTATTGAGTAAATATGCTGAAAAGAGTCTGTTTCAAGTGTCAAAAGAGCAAGGATATTAGGTTAAGGACTAAGGTGTACCCTAACCAAATCATAGTATTTTCAATTGCTTCCTTAAATGCATATGAAAGTTGAACAATAAATAAGGAAGACCAAACAAGAATTGATGCCTTTGAATTGTAGTACTGGTAAAGAACATAGAATATATAGTGAAATCCCAAAAAAAAAGAAAAAGAAAAAGAAAATAAAAACAAAACCACATCTGTCTTGGAAGAAATGTAGCCGTAATGCTACTTAGAAACAAGGATGGTGAGACTTTGTTTCACACACTTTCAGTTTGTTATCAAGAGGGCTAAACCCTAGAAAGGTATCAAGCTTGTAATCTAAAAAGGAAGACATTACCGAGGTGGATTGACATAGTGGCTGCACCAGTGAGCTCCACCAGAGGAGAGACTCTGAGGATGATGCAGAGTCAGGATTATGCAGGATTTAGTTCTACTGTCCAATGGGTCACGATTAGTCGGAGGACCAGAGAGGACCTCCTCACAACACCGTCAAGTTCTTCTTGGGCTGTTATGTTTTTGGTTTTTTTTGTTTTTTTAAATTTAATTTTATTATTTTGTGTGTGTGTACCGTCAAATCATCTTACTGGTACAGGAGGAGACTGCCCCTCCTTCTCCAGTAGTTCTCCAGTAAAGCATCTGGTTGCCCCTCCTTCTCCAGTAGAGCATCTGGTTGATTTGAACTGCTAACCCTGGGATTGCAGTGCAGCTTCTTGCCACTAGGCCACCATAGCTCCCTCAGGCTTTTATCTGCAGTTTCCCTGACGGCAATATCATGGGCTGGCTTACTCCTCAGAAAAAAACATAAGTGGTGTCTGAGTCAAGATTAAGAATAGAAATGGAGTTAGGGCTCCACTACAGATCACAACCTTCCACCATCCAACAAAAAACCAACTCATTGCCGTTGAGTCACTACCAATTTTATAGACTTACAATGGACCCTCTAATAGGTTTTTAGGAACTGTAAACTTCAGGAAGAGGAGACTGCCCATCTCTGTGCACAGAGCAGGTGGTGGATTTGAACTGTTTGCTTTAAGTTGGCAGCACAACTTTCTAACCGCTAGGCAGTCAGTGCTCCCAGACACAACAGAGTACTTAAGTTTTAAGCTCTTTCACTTGTCAATGTCAAGGATGGGTTAGGAGCCCAGGAATAACGGAATATTCCCCCCCCCCTCCGCCGCGTCCCGACTTCTTCATTTGATGTCCTTCTTTTTCCTTCTCCAAGTTTCTTCCTTCCAACTTTTCCTGTTATCTGAGTTTCATCTGGTGAAAACAGTTACTTTCACTTTGTAATACTTGACTTTAGTGCATTTTGCAAAGTGGGTTATCATAAATAGAAATGAATGACTCATATTTTCCAGATTCCTAGGTTAATGTGGAATTAGCTCTTCAGGTAATTTTCTCTAGAATTGGGATAATATGCATCAAAAGTCTTATGAAGTGGATTTTACAGGATGAGATCTAACCACCTTATCTCTTTCGCTTTTATCTAAATACAAAAACCAATAAAAATATATTTATAAGCTTATTAAGAATTTCAAGGAGGAGTTGAAGCTTTGGAACAATGATTCTGGTAATATTAGGAAACTGAATACCGATAACCAATGCTAATCAATTATCCTTTCTACGCCCCACTTTTAGGATAATAAAAGCAATGATTTTTAAAAAGTTACATTTAAAAATAAATTATAAACCGTCAAAAGAAAAATTCTCTTGAATTCACATTACAATATACATTAGAAAAGAAATGCAGAGTATAGAAGAGACACAGAATACCTGGATCCCAGATCTGGCCACACCGAGACTATTTTCGGGTAGGCTCCACCCCCTCCGGACAACCAACCCCATTGGAGTACATCCACCCAGCTCCCACCCACCATCAGGCCTCCCGCATGCGCACAACTGGCACACTTGGCTTTGGTGTTCCGGTCGCCGTCCCCGCCCCCGAATTCCGGACTCCGATTGGCCCGTCTTACGAGACCGCCCCTCTGTCTGGACCAATGCGGAAGCTGCTGGGGTGCTGAGCGCTCCACGCCGGCCGCTTGCACATAGTGGTTCTACTTCTTAATCCAGAGGCGCGGAGGGATGGCGGCTGTGGCAACCTGTGTAGGCCGGCTATTTGGGCTCCGTGGGGCCGGATCTGAGGGCCGATGGCTTCGACTCCGTGGCACGGGGTTGCTCCGGGCTTTCCTGCAGCCCACCTCGCCCGGCGCGAGCAGCAAGGACGTGATCTCGAGACGGCAGGCTTCTCATTTTACTTTCCAGCCTGACCCGGAATGCCTGGAGTACGGTGAGCCCTTCAGGGTCCCACTCGGCCCACCCAGTCCGTGGGAGCTCGCACGGGTTGGGGCCGGCAGGCCAGTCTCTCACTCTAGCCTCTTATTCCGGCCTGACCCGCTCACCTGAGCCTTCTGGCAGCAGTGTCTGGCAGTGGACCCCTCCCCTCTGGTTTTGGGGGCAGCCCTGGGGCACCCACGAGGTGGGTGAGAGGGCACCCCGTTGTCCAGAAGGGCCGGGAGTGGAGGAGAGGTCCCCAAACAACATACGCCTTTTGCTGTCCTTTCTCCCTGCTTTCCCAACTCAGGCCTTAGTTTTCCAGCTATCCCTGAGTTGGATCATTAACTTTAGACAGTAATACTTAAAAGGAGAGAGAGAAGAAGAAGAAAAAAATGCATTTGGCATATAGAGATGAATCCGCTGAACTTAGTAACTGAATTGCTTTCCCCAAGGTCACAGAACAGGTTCTTGGAGATGGGAAACAATCCAGTCTTCCTATCTGAGTCGGGTACTGAGCTTGTGCTGGTTTAGGCAACTGCCTTGCCAAGGTGGGTGATCAGTGAAGATGATGGGAGTGGGAAGCAATCTAGTGCCTGGAATGGTAGTAAGGGCACCCGAGGATGCTTAGTGAGTAGTAAACTCCCAGTGTGATGACTTCTTTCCTTTCTTCTGTATGCTTTAAATCATCTCTGAAAGAATATTTGTCATGAAAACAACATTAAACAGTCACCCTCTCTCCTTGTCGAATACGTGTCATGTGCTAGAGCTGACATTATTGAAAATGTGTTTTGGAAAAACAAGTGAGCTTTACTGAGTGCGTTCCACTCCAGGCATGTGTCCTGAGAAATTTGCGTGTATATTCTCATTTCATGCCAGTGATAATCTTTTCATTCATTTAGCACTTAAAGAGAGTTTTTGAGGTAGTTTGTCAAAGTTACAAAGATAAATTAGTGGTAGATCCAGCTTTGGAACTTATTTGATCAGGATCCAGCACTTGTGTTCTAAACCACTGTCAATTTATCAAAAATCTTGATTTTGTGTAAAAAGTAGTTAATATAATGGTGAATAGCATCTCACTCATAAGATGAACCCTGAATTCCATTTTCCAAACAAGAAACCAGAACCTTTAATGCAACACTGACAAAATAGAGCACAGAACTTCCTATCTTAATTATCCCCTTTCATAATTGCTAAATTACTACTCAAAACAGAGGGAGCTTAGTGGTCGAGTGGCAAGAAGCTGTGCTGTAATCCCAAAGGCACGCAGTTCGAGTCCACCAGACACTCCGCAGGAGAAGGATGGGCAGTCTCCTCCTGTGCAATTAACTGCCTCTGAAAACCTGCTGGAGGGTCAGCTATGGTTTGGTTTTGACTCGAGGGTACACAGCACATAACTCAAAACAGACTCAACTCATTGCAGAGTGTCAGAACCAATTTATAGCTGCCTTTCCATTAGGTTTTCAAAGCATCAGAGGAGATTGCTCATCTTTCTTTTTTGGAGCTGTTTGTAAATTTGAACCACTAGAGAGGTACCATCCACCTTGGGTTAACAGTATAACTCCCTGCAGCCACATCACAAGACCTCCCCAATGACGTCATGTTTATAGATCTGTTTTTACTATAAAAATAACAAGCACATTGCGGATGTTAGAAAAAAGTTGACAACAGTTATAATCTTATTGTCATAAAACTGCTAACCTTTTGGGATGTTTCTCTTTTGTTAAGAGGATTTTCCAATATCGTAATATAAATCAAACTTTGCATTATTTTATAAGACATATTTCGCCATTTTGTTACACAATTTCTATGCCCTACCTTTAGAAGGAGAGTTCATGCCCTTGAGCTTTGGTGCTGGAGAAGAGTATTGACTATACCATGGACTGCTAGGAGAACAAACAAGTCCGTTCTGGAGAGGGTGAAGCCAGGCTGCTCCTTGGAGGCAAGGATTCTGAAGCTTCGTCTGACATACTTTGGACATGTTACAAGAAGGGACCGGTCCTTGGAGAGGGACGTCGTGCTTGGGAGGGTGGTGGACAGTGCTGGAGAGGAAGACCCTCAATGAGATGGATTGATTCCGTCACTGGGGCATGGGGATAGGTGTGTCAGAGATAATAAGATTGGCAAGGGATAGAGAAGGTTTAGGGCTGTTGCACATAGGGTCGCTATGAGTTGCAAGTGACTCGATAGCACATAACAACATTTAGAAGAAGGTGTATTTCTGGGGGTACAGACAGTATAACTAAGTGCTTAAAAACTTGTCTCAGTACTCAGATAGTTTTGGCTCTGTCAAATGTGACTTTGGGTTTGTCCATTATATAAACTTTAATTTCTTTATAAGTAAGAGAGATTAATAATAATATCCTATTTTAGAAGATTGTTAGCAGGATTAAACAAAATAAGAGTATATAATGTGCTTGACATAATGGTGACAGCTAGGAAGCATTCACTTATTAAATGGAAACTTTTAATCAAAAATATTCTACTTTTGTTTAAAGTTTTACAGTGTTAAAATAATACTACAAGAACATTTTTAAGGGTGAGTTTTTTTTACTCAAAGACATGAATGCTTTGAAGGATTTTAAATGTCTACTTCAAATTGCCCGTTTATAGTCTCATCTACATATATAAGAATATGACTTTTGTTGTTGTTGCTAAGTGCCCGTGCATTGAGTACAACCTATAGTGACCCATGACAATAGATCTGAACTCTATCTTATCCTTTGCCATTCTTATCATCCCCAAAACATTTGAGTCCATTACTGCAGACACTGCATCATTCCATCTCATTGAGGTTCTTCCTCTTCTTCACTGACCCTCCACCTTTCCAAACATGATGTCCTTTTCCAAGGAATAGCCTCTCTTAACAACTTGCCCAAAATATGTGAGATGAAGCTTCATCATCTTTGCTTCCAAGGAGCACTCTGGCTGCACCTTCTCCACGACCATAACTCAAGTGCATCAATTCTTCTATCTCTCACCTTTATTCGTTGTTCAGCTCTCAGATGTGTAATAGGTGATTGGAAAGAAAATGTCCTAAATCAGGTGCACCTTTCTCTTTAGACTGACATTATTGTTCTTCAGGACTTTGGAGAGATCCCTGAGAAAAGACAAAACTGCTGTATGTCTCCTTATCTCCTTACCAATGGTGTTGACTGTGAATCCAACCATGGTAAAATTGTTGATAGTTTTGATCTTTTTCCCCCATTTATCAGGATGTTGTCTCTTGGTCTATTTCTTATCTTCCATCTGGAAATTGTCCTCCCATGCTCCATTGTGCAAAGCCAGGTTCAGGGATGGGTGGATTGGTCCTCCTAGGGCCTCTTCCTGAGGCCCTGAGACACTTAACCTTGCATTTTTTTGTGTTTTCTGTGTTGTTCCAAAAAGCCTTTCCCTCTTCAGGTTTTGAACAGTTTTCTTTCAAATTAGTTTGTAGGAAAAGTTCTTGACTATCTCCCCTGTTAAGACTCATTTTCTTGTATCATTATTAAAGCCAGGACGCTACCTTTGAATTTCTTCTCCATTTGGGTGCATGGATCTGAAGTTTGGAAAGAGATCCCCATGTTCTCTCCTGTTGGGGTCCCAGATAACGATTTTTTAATTGAGGGTAACAATGACTGTTTTTCAGGATGTAGTCTTAGGAAAGAGGGCTTTTAGTCCTGCATGTGAACTTGGACATAGATGGCTCCAGGCAGTCATCACTTACGTCTTCCATAAACTTGCCCGGGCTTCTGCCATTTGAATGCTATTTCTCTTCCAGAGTGGACCTGCTTGTGAAATGCTTATCCATTATGAATTGCTCCATAGACCACTGGGAAATAATTTCCTCGTTTCTGAGGCTGAAGCCTCGTGAAAACACTTCTGGAGTTTTTGGAGTTCTTTTTTTTTAGATGAGTTCAATATGTATTGCGATATACTGAGAGACTAAATTGTGAATTCCAGAGTAGGGCTCTGGAATTCAGATGTCGTCTCTCTGTTCTGGACACCAAGTCTTCGGATGGATTCAAACTCTCGATTTCCCAACACAAGATGAGGCATGGATGGTTCACTGTGGAACAACTAAGATCTAAAACCATACTTTGCAAGATTACTCTGAAATTCAACTGGGAAGATTCAGTGTTTCTAATAACTGATACATACTCAGGGATTTTGCAACAAATAGTGGAAACTCAAAGGTTTATATCCCAGTATGGTTGAACCTCCTTGGTCACATGTTCAAAATTTTTGGGCTGACCTCTGTCATGTGTGGTGGACAAGGCACTTTATGTTATATCCTGGAATGGTTGAACCTTCTTGGTCAAATCTTCAAGCCTTCTTCTTGGGCTAAATTCTGTACTGCGTGGTGAGCAAGGCAGTCATTTCTCCTTCCAACTTTAAAATACAAGTTTACGGAGCAGTTTGACTTTCCAGTCAACTGTTTACACATACTTTGTTTTACAACACTGGTTATGATCTCTACATCTTCTCGCTTCTTCCCTGTGACTTTTATTTCCAATCATCTTTCTTTCCTTTCCCTTTTTGCCTTTTGAACTTTATTCCTGGACAAATACTGTTCTTCTGATCTTAAGTAGTTGATTTTTCTAAGGAGTGAATACTTTTCTAGTATTGTTGTTCACTTAATATCAACTCAAGCTCATTGCCGTTGAGTTGGAACTGACTCACAGCTGACCCTCCAGTGGATTTTTTAGAGGCTAAAAATTGCCTGTCGGGAGATGGCTCATCTTGCTTCCAGGGAGCCACTGTTGTGTTTGAGTCACCAGAGAGGTGCCTCCTGTGGCTTGGCAGCACAAGTTCCCCACAAATGGTGCCATCAAAGCTCCTTTTGTTCATGTTTGAAAATTGAGCCACTGGGGTGAATTCGGGTCCAGGCTCAAAGGGTGACTTAGGAGTTTGGAGTCCCATTTGTTTCTTGTTGGACCAGTAAGCCTGACCACATATCGCTGTCTTGAAGAACAATTAAAATTATGGATTTACCCTAGACAGCACTCATGTTGACGGTTTGAGACTCTACCCAAAATGACTTAATTCTTCAAAAGAACACAATGCCCAAGGCAGAATATCCTTTTTAGGTTTTTTGCACTCAAAGGTGGCTTGTAGGAACCAGTTTGTTCATGGTAAAGATTCAAGAGAACACTTAAGGGCAATCACCTATGTGACTTATTTCCACTCTTTCATGAAAGCGAGTAATCTGGATTCGTGGAGAATTAAAAATGAATTTATTTATTATAATTTTTTTTTCAGTAGGGAAGGGAATAGCAGCACAAATGCTAAGCAGGCTTGAAAGTGTGTATTTATATGCGAAATGAGACAGAGCGAATTTGAAGTGAAAAACGGAGGAATAGGAGTTAACTTTGGAATGGCGAATGGAAGTCTTGAAAGCTGAATAAAGGGTATGAGGAAAAAGACTGAATGTCTCCAGTGTTTCCTGTACTGTGCTAGGTGCATTATACTCAGGTGTGAAATTTGTTCTTTCAGCTGCAGAAAATCATTGACTGTAAGAGAATGATTTGAGATGTGCTTGAGTTATAGTATCAGGAACAGTCACAGTGGATTTGTGAAGAGAAGGTGTGGAGGCATAGAGGCCTGTCTGTCGTGTGCTGTAATTATGCAGGTGAGATGATAGAATTGTTTGGACTTTGAGGTGCCAATAGAAAGGATTAAATATTTTAGAGGAACTGCTTATGATTTAGGGAAAGAGATATTAGAAGTGATTTTTTTTAACTTTAAACAATTTTGAGTAAAAGTTTACAAATCATGTTTGTTTTTTATACAATCACTCAGACATTTTGTTTTATAGTTTTATATTAATTACCATACAATGTATAATCAGCTTCTGATTTTATGATGCCTTTCTCATCCCCCAACTGGTCTATTTAGTGATTTTTATACCCTTCTCTGTTTCTTTCTATCTCAGTTATCCCCCCAGGATTGAATCTATCCATGTGTAATTTTTCTTGATTGTTTTTTCATTGTTGTTAGGTGTTGTCGAGTCAAGTACAACTCATAGCGACCCTATAAACAAAAGCTCTGAATCCTGTTCTATCCAGTGCCACCCTCACACTTCCTGGCACACAAGAGCCAATTGCAGTAGTCACCATATCAGTACACCTGGTTAAGGGTCTTCGTCTCCTTCTCTGGCCCTCCACCCCTCCCAACATTATTTCCCTCTCCAAAGAATAGCTAGCACCTCCTAGTAATATGTCCAAAGTATGTGAGGTGAAGCCTCATCATTCTTGCCTCTAAAGAGTACTCTGACTGCACCCACTCCATGTGTAATTTTTTTCTTACTTTTTAAAATGGCCAAGTTATAACTGTCTTTTTTGTGCTTGATTTATATAATTTGTTTTAGATTTTTCCAAACTGTGCACTAATTCACAAATTCTTGATTGTTTCTTGTTGTTAATATGTGCCATCAAATTGTCACAAACTCATACCTGACCCTCCAGTGGTTTTTCAGATGTAGTGAGTCCCAGGAGAGGAGATTGTTCATCTTTCTCCTGTGGAGTAACTGGCGGATTTGGACAGCCTGCCTTTGGGTTAACAGTGCAACTCCTTACCCACTAGGCCACCAGACCACTGATCATTTTTACTGATGTATAATTCTCCATTATGTTAATGGACTGTAGTTCTTTAGCCGTTTGTCCATTGGTGACACTTGGGTTGTTTCCAACCCTTTGCTATTATAAATAATACTGCAGTAAACGTGAGTGTTTGTATATGGGTTTGTGTCACAGATCTTGTTGCTTTGGGATATTTACTTAGCAGTGTGATTGACAGTATTTTTATTTATAGCTCTCAGTGAAGATTGTTGTTTGAGCTTTGGAGACCGGCTGACTTGTAAGTGATCCTCTAGCAGGTATTCAGTGGTAATTAATCATGTGGGAGGAGATGGCCCATCCTTCTCCTGCAGAGCTGCAGAGCTGGTGGATTTAAACCTCATACCTGTGTGATTTCAAAGTAGCTTCTTACCTCTAGGTCACCAGAACTCCCTATATCTGATAGAATGTGGAACTGGGGGCTGATGTTGTTACTGTTAGGTGCTGTTGAGTTGAGTATGACCCATAGTGACCCTATGAATAACAGATCTGAACCCTGTCCTATCCTATGCCATTCTCACAATTTCTGACATACTTGAGCCCATTGCTGCAGTCATTCTGTCACTTTCATCTTGTGGAGGATCTTCAATCTTCTTCCCTTTCACCAACTTTCCACCTTCCCAAGCATGTTGTCCTTTTCCAAGGAATAGCCTCTCCTAGCAACATGTTTAAAGTACACAAGGTGAATCTTTATCTTCTTTGCCTTTGAGGAGTATCCTGGCTGCCCTTTCTCCTAGACATATCTGTTTATTCTTTTCAAAGTCCAGGGCTATTCAGTACTCTCTCCAGCACCACAGCTCAAAGGCATCAATTCTTCTTCATCCTTAGTTACTCCCTACCCTCTCAGAAATATAGAAGGTGACTATAATGACCATGGCCTGAATCAGGTGCACCTTAGTCCTCAAACATTATAATTTGGAGAGGTCCCTGACAGGAGACTTTTTCAATATAATATATCTTTGATCTGACTATTGGTACCAAGAATGATGATTGTGGATCCAAGTTAGATGAAGTCCTTGACAGCTTCAATCTTCTCTCCATCTATCATGTTGTTTCCTGTTGGTCCAGTGATGAGAATTTTTGTTTTTTTGATGTTGAAATAGAACTGATAGGATGGTGTCAGTATTGAATTACAGAATGCTGGAGACAAAGCAGATGTTCAAAGGAGAGAGAATGATAGATTGAAGATTAGTTAATTTCAAGTGTTGGTAAATAAGAGCACAATGAAGCAGGCATTGCTCTTCTGGCAATAAAATACTTTATGTCAAAGTTGGGCTCCCTTGAGACTAGATAGGTTTCTGCATGTCTCTTGCTTTTAGAAGTGTCTCCAATGTGTGCTTTTCCTTTGCTCTTCTTTCTTCCTGCTATGTCCCCTTATTCTGACTAGCTTCTCACAGTTTCTAGGAAACATGATATCTTATCATGAGCGATAATGATGTTAATGGGCAATTCTGTTAGTGCCTATTCTGTGCCTGGCACTGTTCTGAGTACCTTACATGATGAACACATTTAAATCCTTGTGTAACAGAGGCTGTCATAGAACTCTTATTATTCATGTTTTACTGCTGAAGAAGCTGAGGCAAAAAGAAGTTGAACTTTTACTTCTACGTGTTTAGCCTTGTGCAAGTCACACCACTCTTCAGAGCTAGTCTTTATTTGTGAGCGGTCTCAGGCTTTCTGGCTCAAAAATTCCTGCTCTTAATTGCTCTGGGATGTAGTTGTTTGCTCACAGCATATTTTGCCCCTTCCTTAACTCTGCCTCAAACTTGGCCTTTGTCAAAGATACCACTTCTTCCCCCTATATCTCATTTGAACAGACATGGCTATCCCCTTCCAATATTTATTACTTACTTTTCAGTTCCTTGTCTAGATTTGTCAATGAAGAGAGAACTTGATTCATAGTTTTACTCTTTGTCCCATTTTTTCTGTTACCGCGGATGATTTAATTATTTTAGAGGCAGTGTTTCATAGAAGCTAAGAACTGGGTTCTTGAGGCATATGACTGAATTTGAGTTTCTTCTTTACCACTTAAGATTCCCTGATGGTGCTGTGGTTTGGTGTCAGTTACTTACTGAAAGTTTGACAGTTTGAACCCGCCAACCCATATGTTTCCCATAAAGCAGCTGTTAATACTGTTAGATGCTGTTGACCAAGTTTCCACTCACTGTGACCCTGTATCCAGCAGAGCAAATTACTGCCTGGGCCTGCACTGTCCACACAGTTATTGCTCTTCTTAAGCTATTGTCACAACCACTGTGTCATTTAGTTCTGATGACAGTCTTTCTCTTTTTGCTGACTGTCTTTTCTAGGCATAATGTCCAGGAATGAGTTTTTCCTAATAACATGCCAGAGTGCATGAGATGAAGTCTCACTATTTTCACCTGTAAGTAGTGTCAGGCATACTTCTTTCAAAATTATGGTAGGCAGAGTCAAATGGGGAAGATTTGTTCATGTGGAGCCTGTCCTGTCACGTGGGGATTACCGTGAATCAAATATCAATTTGGCAGTGCCTAATGACAACTTTGCCAATTAGCATTGGACAAGGTTTTTATTGGTTTCTGTACACTTTTTTTTCTTCATCTCTAATGATGTCAGCTTGAAGACTAAGGTGCACTTGATTCAGGCCCATGGCCTATTCAGTCATCTGCTACATATCAGAGAGCTGGACAATGAATGAAGATATCAGAAGAAGAATTGATACCTTTGAGTTGTGGTGCTGGTGAAGAATACGGAATATCTCATGGAATGTTTTGAAAAAGGTGCAAAGTGGTCCTTGGAGGCAAAGATAATGAAGCTCCATTTCTCATGTTTTGGACATGTCCCTTGGAAAGGGACATTATACTTGGAAAGATGGAGGGTCAGCAAAAGAGAGGAAGACCCCAAGAGATGAATTGATACCATGAGTGCAGCAGTGGGCTCAAGTGTGTCAGAAATGATGCACATGACATAGGATAGGACAGGATTCAGGTCTCTTGTTCATATGGTTGCTGTGATCCGTGTTCATCCTGACAGTACCGAACAACAACTGTCTTAAAGGGTTGCTTGTGAGTGAGATAATCTAAGTACCATTGTGCCTGGTGTATTTTACATCAGAATTGGTCTCTCTCTTCTCTGAAAACTCTGACTACCCACTGGAGGGTCAACTATGAGCCATTTTTTCCCTTGATGGCACACAACAACAATGTTCAGGGCAAAAGGGAGGTAGCTGGTATAAGGTAGAGGATCCAAAACAACTGAGATATCATCTTACCCCAGCAATAATAGCAAAATTCAACAGGGAAGCAAACAGCAAATGATGGCGAGGTTGTGGAGAGATTCAAACTATTACTCATTGCTGGTGGGAATGTAAAATGGTGCAACTGCTATGGGAGGTTTTATGGCACTTTCTCAAAAAGTTGGAGATACAAAGACCATATCACCTCACAGTTTCACTACTGGGAATATATATATAAAGAAACTAGGGCTGCGACTGAAACAGATATATTCACACTCATGTTTATTGCTGCATTATTAACAGTAGCAAAGAGACAGAAGCAACCCAAATGCCTACCAACAAACAAATGGATAGAAAAACTATGGAACCTTTACACAATGGAATAGTCCATAGCATTGGAAAATGATAAACTTATAAAACACCACGCACCATGGGTGAATTTGGAGGAAATTATGCTAAGTGAAATATCTCAACCACATACAGATAAATACGGCATAACATCACTATTATACAATAGGACTGACATGAGGGGTTGGGAGGAGAATAGGAAAAAAGTGGGTAGATAATAAACACTGCATTGGAACAATGAGGGAAGAATGGTCCAAAAGGAATATATGATTAGGCATTATATGTGTAACAACAATCTAGAACAAGTGGTGCAGTTCAAAGTCGAACTTGAGAAAGAGGAGGGGAGGAGAGGGAAGAAAATGTGCAACAATGAATGAATTAAAAAAAAAAAAGTAAAAAAGGACTCAGACAAAATAAAGGATGAAGCAGGGAAAAAATCTCTTACCATAAAAAAGTAGAAGACTCACAAATATTAAATACTTGCTAGAGATTGTTTTAATTCTCCCAAGAGCCCTATAAATTAGATATTACTATCCTTGTTTCATAAGAAGAGGAAATGAAATGTCAACAGTTAAGTAAGTTGCTTAAGGTCATACAGCAACAAAATACCATTAGACATGGTAGTGCTGCATTAGACAAATATAGGTTCCTGTATATGCCTACCTTTACTTGGTGGTTGGTATTTACTCTCAAGCTGAAACCAACTTGTAATTGGCCCACCAGCAGGTTTTCAAGAGAGTTAATCACACGGGGAGATTTCTCATCCTTCTTCCATGAAGCAGCTGGTGGATTCAAACCATTTGTTTTTGGGTTGACAGTATAACTCTTTACCACTAAGTCACCAGAGCTCCCAGTGCTGTTGGTCTAGAGCAACATATCCAGGCCTCTCCTTGGCTCTGATTTCTCATTGGTTACAGCATGTATTTGTGATTTTTTAAAAAAATATTCCTTTGTTCAATCTGTGCTTTTCAGGGTTTTTTCCTTGCCTACTAGACTCTGCTGATTGATGGTAATAGGGATATAGGTGTGTTCTTAAGTTTGCAGTCAGGTTCGAGACATGAACAAATAATAGCAAGGAAATCAGTTTCAACTGCATGCAGTAAGTGACTGAAGAGAAGGTACAGGTGTTAGGAAAGACTAATAGAGACCAGGCAAGACACCCCCCCCCAACAAGAGTAGGTAACATTTAACTAAGACATAAGGGATAAGAAAGGGGTATTCAAAGAGAAAAGGGTGTGCTGGAGGAGCCAGGCAGAAGAATTGACTGGAGCCAATTTGTACCTCAGTCCACTCACTGAAGGTTAACACCCCCAGTCCCAGAAAGTGGGCTGGGTTGGGGAGATAAAATAGTTTCTTTGGTCTTTGGGCCAAGAAAACAACACTTAAATACCAGATCTAGAGGCCATATCACCCTCTCCTGGGAAACTGTCCTCTTGTGTCAGCAGCATTATGCAAATGGCAAAAGACTTTTCCTCAGAACTGTCTGAGATAGGAAGCCTTCCCTGATACTAGTACCTGGTATTTGGACTTTGTTGTTTTTGTTGATTGCCATTGAGTCAAGCATGACTCATAGCAACCCTATGAACAAATTACCTGAAGCCTTTCCATAACTATTGTGGTTTCTCAAAGAAACTCTCATAGAGTTTCCAGAGGCATGTTGTTTAGGAAATGGATTAGAGACTCCTAAACTCAAGAGATACTGGCCACAGCATAAGAAACTGGAAGCAGTGCGAGGTGTTCAGAATCACAGAAGCCCAGAATATTTGAGACCTAAGCCATCATATCGATGGCTGGATAAGGGGAGAGAGGTGTTGAATGGCTTAGGTGGAAGTGGAAAGGGTTGCTGGTGGAGCAGGGAAAGGCATGAGTCAAGACTCTTGTGCCAAAGGCAGGTAGCAATGAATTGTTGGTAACTTCTGTAACTGGGGGAAAGGTTTTCATCTGTTCCTTTATGTAAAATGCTTGTCTGTTAGATACTGTTCTAAGCATTCAAATTGAGACACACATTGGGATGGGGACTGACCATCCATTTCTGAAATAAAAGGCCTTCAAAAACCCAATGTGCACACTTAGACCAGCAGATACAGCAACTGAGGCTGAGTCCTCAAGTATGGAAATACAAAGGAGGAACAGTTGTAAGCAGACACTAGTGATTGGAACATGGGATGTGAGAATCATGGATATAGGAGAATTGGTCGTTGTTAAGAAGGAAATGGAACATATAAATATTGATATACGAAGTATTGGCAAGATGAAATGGACTGGCATGGGACATTTTGAATCAGATGATCATATGATCTACTATCCTGGAGATGAAACGGTGAAGAAAAGTGGGATTGCTTTCATAGTTAAAATAATTTCTAGGGGGGCGGCGGGGCACAGAGCGTGGGGAATGGCATGGTCTCTATCAGCTGCCTGTGCTGCCTGGCGAGGCGCTGGAACCAGCTAGACCGCCGACGTGATGGCTACTCGGAGCTCGACAGCGGGGAGCCTGGCGCGGGTGGCGCTGCGTCGCCATAGGACCCGGCCTCCGCGAGCGCCCGGATCGCGGTCCAGGACCTGCCATTCACTCAGTACCAGCGGGACTTTGGCATGGGCTGCGCAGGGCCGCAGGGACGATCCCTCCTCCTGCGGCGGGGTCTGCGTGCTCCCCATTGGCGACGCAGATGCGGCTGTAGCAGTCGCCACGTCGTACAGACAGGAGTTCCAGGCCTGGACGGGGGTGAAGCCAATCACGGTCATCACAACCCACAGTTCCGGATAGGACAGCGGGCCCGGGCCCGGGCCCAGCTTCCAGGTCCTAGAGGTGAGGAAGAAGGAAGAAGTTCACCACCAACCCATCAGCCATCTTTCAGGCTCCAGCGCCTCAGATTCTCAACGTGTGCCCGTGCCTCAGTGGACAACAGTGGTGACCTTGTTCAGGCCCTCAAAGCGCTGAGGCGACTGGTGCAGGCCTCATGTCGGCACAAGGAGTGACCAGGCCCACTACTGGGTCTTAGGGCTGCCCTGGCTGCCGGTGGGGCTCACTGAGGAGAGGCTGGACCCTTGCTTAACTCTGGACCCCAGCCACTCTCCTCTCAAGGTTTTGTGGAAAGCTGCCTAACCCCTTTTGGCCATCTTTCAGTCTTTAAAACCTAATGAACGTGGTGCCAACCTCGCAGTACTTGAAGGTTAATACTGTCAAGACTGGAATTGGCCTATGGGTGCTGAAGAACCCAGACTCCAAGTCCTTGACAGACCTGCAGCAGCGCACTTTTACTTGTTTTCCCAGGATGCTTGATGATTTTATTCATTTTGTAACCTGTGGTAACCCAAAGTGTTGTCTTCAGACTTTCCCACAAATAACTCCACACTTTACAGGAAACTCGGGGGTCATTTCTTGCACATCCTCAGCAATCCTGAGCAACCACGAAGGGGTGTCCAAAGAAACCACCTTTCAAGGAGATTCACTCTCAAAGACATTACGTCTTTATGGCCAGCATGACCCTTGTCTTAACAAAACGTTTCTTGGACCAAGTACTTGATGTGCAAAAGGAATGAATGACACCTTGTGGGAAACTAATATGTTACCCCTCTATCACAGTGGTGTTTTGAGGGCAGAGTACTGCATACACCTAGAACTACGATTTTAATTTCTGGGAAGGGGCATTCCTCCTTCAGTCCTGGAAGACCTGCGGTATTGCCTGGCCACCTGCCAGCCTCGGCCTGTGCTCACTGCTCTGGGGGAGCTTACCACCTCCCAGATGGCCTGCTCCGAGGACAAGGGATGGGAAACTCCCACCTTCCCCATAAACCCCAGCCAGCGCAGCCTCGCAGAACATGCTTGATTTACACATCCTGTCCAGATTAGAAGCCAAAGCTTGGGTGTTTTGGGGGAAGGACACAGATTTTCTTCTGGGTCTTTGCCCCCTGTTGGCCCATGATGGGCGGTGGCCCCGGAGACTTCACAGCCCTGGGGCTGGAGGGGGGTACCGGACAGAGCTACCCCTCAGAGGACCCAGCTCTGATAGGCACTGCATGGCCTCTCTCCAGCAGAGATGCCCTCGTGAGATCCAGACTGCGGGGGAAACCAAGCCCACACAAAAGATCCCATTATTTTGGACTTGACTGGTTTGCATGTTAGTGTTTCTGAGCCTGCCTGCTGGGCATTCTATGGGAAATGAACAGATGAACGGAAAAATCTCAGATTATACTAAAAGGCAAAAGGTACTGTTTCAATTTCTTGTTTATTTATTGCTTTAATGAATTATAACATGATCACTTTCTCAAAAAGAAAGCAGTTTCTAGATCCTTCTTGAAATACAATGTTGTGAGTGACACGATAATATCCATATACATTCAAAGAAATCCAGTGAATACACTATAATTCAAATATATGCACCAACAACTAGAGCCAAAGAGGAGAAAATAGATTTCTACCCGCTTTTGCAGTCAGAAATTGATTAAACATATGATCAAGATGCATTAATAATAATGGATGACTCGAATGCAAAAGCTGAGTATAGAGAAGAAGGATCAGTAGTTGGAAGACATGGACTTTGGTGACAGAAATGAAGCTGGAGATAGAGTGATAGAGTTCTGTACATTCAGTGATCTTATTCATTGCAAATACTTTTTATAAGAAACACAGACTATACACATGGATTTCACCTGATGGTCTGTATAGGAATCAGATCGATTACATCTGTGGAAAGAATCACTGGAGAAGCTCAAGATCAGCTGTGAAAACTAGGCCAGGGGCTGATTGTGGAACAGACCACTAACTTATTCATATGAAAGTTCAGGATGAAGTTAAATTAAATCCACAGGAGCCAAACTTTGACCTTGAGTTTATTTCACTTGAATTTCAAAACCATCTCAGGAAGAGGTTTGAGGCCTTGAACACCAATGAGCAAAGACCAGAGGAGCTGTGGGAGGATATCAAGAATATCATCCATGAAGAATGTAAAAGGTTGTTAAAAAAAGCAGACGAGGAAGAAAAGATGAAGATGGATGTCAGAAGAGAGTCTAAATACTGCACTAGAGCGCCGAGAAGCCAAACCAGTGGGGGGAAATAAAGAAATTAAGGAGCTGAAAAGAAGATTTCAAAGGACAACATAGAAAGACAAAGCAAAGTATTATAATGAATTGTTCAAAGAGCTGGAATCAGAAAATCAAAAAGGCCAAACTCGTTGAGCATTTCTTAAGCTGAAGGAACTTGAAGAAATTCAAACCTCGAGTTCAATATTTATGGATGATTTGGGCAGAATATTAAATGATCCAGGAAGCATTAAACAAGATAGAAGGAAGATACAGAGTCACTGTACCAAAAGGAATTGGCCGACACAGAAGAATTTAATGAAACAATGTAAGAGCAAGAGCCTGTGGTGATGAAGAAGTTCAAGCTGCTCTGAAAGAATTGGCAAAAAACAAGGCCCCAGGAGTTGATGGCATACCGATTGGCATATTTCAACAAGCAGATGCTGCCCTGGATGAACTCACTAAGTTGTGCCAAGAAATCTGGAGGACAACCATCTGGCCAACTTACTGGAAGAGATCTATAATTGTTCCCATAACAAAGAAAGTTGACCCAGCAGAGTGCAAAAAATATAGAATAATATCATTAATATCACATGCAAGCAATAGCCTGCTGAAGATTATCCAAAAATAGCTGGAACAGTAAGTACATCAACAGAGAACTGCCAGAAGTGTAGGCTGGATTCCGTGGTACTAGGGATATTATAGCTAATGTCAGATGGATCTTGGCTGAAAGCAGGGAGTATCAGAGGAATGTTTATCTGTATTTCATTGATTATGCAAAGGCATTTGACTATGTGGGTCACAACAAACTGTGGCTAACTCTGAGAAGAATGAGAATCCAGAACACTTGATTGTGCTTATGCGAAACCTATACTTGGACCAGGAGGAAGTCGAACATAGCAGGGAAATATGCATGGTTCAGAATCTACAAGGGTGGACACCAGGGATTTGTCCTATCCCCATACCTTTTCAGTCTATATGCAGAACAGGTTGGCTTAGGATAGAGCAGGGATAATGGGGGTAGGTTTGGCAGAAAGGATAATGTTGGCTCAGGATAAAGCCAGGTTCAGAGCTGTTGCACATAGGGTCACAATGAATCTCAAGTGACTCAGTGTGACATAACAAGAACAATAAGGGTAACACACAAGTGTGTCTTGGAGAAAGTAAGATCAGGATGCTTTTTAGAAGCAGGATGGCAAAGTTTCATCTCACATTATTTTGGGCATGTTAGGAAGGGCCAGTCCTCAGAGAAGGATGTCATGCTTACAAAGGTAGAGAGTCAGCATAAGAAAAGACTTTTTTTTTTAAAGTTTATGTGATATTCAGTATTCTTCCCCAAAACCACAATTCAAAGGCATAGATTCTTCTACTGTCATCCTTATTCACTGTCCAACCTTCTGATGCACACGAAATAACTGAAAAATATCAGGACTTAGATCAGGCACACCTGAGTCTTTAAATGGGCATCATACTAATAATCAGAAGCTAGACTAAATGAAGAATTGAACAGGATTAAAGGAGGATTGACATCAGGATTGAAGAAGACACATTACCAACTTTCCGTATACAACATAATCCTGCTTGCTGAAAGTCAACAAGATTTGAAGCACTTACAGACGAAGAGCAAAGATGAAGAGCCTTTAATATGTATTATAGCTCAAAGGTTGGTTTTTTTTTTTTTTTTAAATTCTTTAAACAGGGAAAAGACTGAAGATGCCAAGGATTTAATTTTACTTGAATCCACAATCAGTGCAGTCAAAGAATTAAATGATGTATTGCTGCATTGACCAAGGAGCCCTGTGAAGGTAGTAAGTTAAATGTGAGTCTGTTAACAGAAAGATTAGGAGTTCAAATCCACCAGTTTTTCTGTAGAAAAAACGAGAGTCTTTTCCTGTTAAGATTTACACTCTTGGAAACCTGGTGGAGATTACTCATGAGTCAGACTCAGTTTGAAAGCAGTGGGTATTGTATTGGACAAATTTGCTTCAAAAGACCTTTTTCAGGTAGATGTCCACCTGACCCACACCAGGCTATTTTCAATAATCTCCTATGCTCTGTGATCAGTAATAATAAACTTAATCTACAAGTGGGCTCATAGGCAGATAAATAAGATGAACAGGTAGGAGAAACAAATTTCATCCATGGCCACACATCATATATGATAGTTATTATATTCATATGCCAAGTTTTGTATGTGATATTTTTACATATGTACTATAAATATATCCATGTATATAGTAAAGAGGGACAAAATGATGTAAAGCCCTTAAAATTAATTCGCTTGAAGGAGGGAGTCACTGGGTGTAGGGGCTCAGAACCACAGTCTTGGGGGACACTAAGGTCAGTTGGCATAGCAGTCAACAAACACAATACCCTACCTTCGTGATTAGTGACTGGAGTCATAAAAGTCAACAAGGAGCTGTCCACAGTGCTACTATTGTTATCCCTCAGTTCAAGTGAAAGACAAGAAACTCTAAGAAGCAAGGAAACAATATTCTATCCTAAGGACTAAAGGACCACTTGAACCTTGGCCTCCATGACCCGAAGACCAGAAGAACAAGAAGAGAAGAGATAACCACTGTTGACCACTCATAAAGAGATCAAAATGGAATTTTCTTGATAGGGTAGGGGGAAAATGTGAAACAACTCAATATTGTGAAAAAGACCAGGCTTACTGGTCTGATGGAAATTGGTGACATCTTTGAGATTACAATTCTTAGTCATCCTGCAAGCCTGGAACTGAACTTACTTGCAGCCAAACAACAGACAGACTTAGAACAGTCAGTCATACAAGAACAAAGGACAGCATTTATTTGCCCAGAAATAGCGCTCACAAAGTAGGAAGGATTAGGAAATAAGGACAAAAGGAAAAAGGAAACACATGTGGAAGTAGAAAGACAGAGTGCTGTTACATTGTGAGGATGGCAGACACCACCACAAAATGTAGGTGGGCTGTAGAATCAAAAGCAAACTTGGTCTGCAAACTTTCACTCAAATCACAGTTAAACAAATGAGTTGGGTTTTTTTTTTCCTTCTTTGGGGGTTCTTTGGGAACACAGATGACCTAGTGCTAAGAAGCTACACTGCAATCCCAAAGGCACTAGCTGCTCTGTGCGAGAAGGATGAGTAATATCCTCTCATGCAGTTTATTGTCTCTGAAAATCTGCTGGAGGGTCAGCTATGAGTCCATACTTAGAACAGTACCTGGGAGGTAGTAGGTACTCAATAAGGATTTATTGAGCAAATGACTAACTAAATAAATGCATATAATTTATATAACTAGCTTCTGGGCTTCAAGAGTAGAAGACCTGGAATTACCTTTGCCCTCTCTAAATCAGGTAACACCCATCCTCCCAGAATTCCACTAGGCTTGTTGGAATTCAGAGCAATACAAGGCCTTTACTAGCTCTGGGCTCCAAAGGCAGGAAAATAAGGAATTGCCTTTGACTCTTAGTAGTTGGGTGTCTTTTGTTCATTCTTCTACCTTTTTTGAGCTTCATTTCAGCATCTCTAAAGTGAAGGTAATTAAAATTCCAAATATAAATTTGTGAGGTACAAATAAGAATGCATTTAAATACAAATATTTAATTGGTAGTGTTTTTATGTTCCATCAAGTCACCTGTGACCCATTGGGACCCTATATACAGAAGCTCTGAAGGCTGCCTTGTCCTGAGCTAGTCTTACTGACTCCCACACACCAAACCTCATTACCCCAGTTACTTTATCAATCCAACTCATCCTGGGTCTTCCTCTCCTGCGCTGTCCCTCCACCATTCTGAGCATGATGTCCTTTTCCAAGAATCAGTCCCTCCTGGTCACATGCCCAAAGTATGTGAGACAGCATCAAAATCCTAGCCTCCAAGGAGAAATTCGTCTCGCCAAGACAGCCTACTTGTTTTTTTGGAGGTCAATGGTATGTTCAAGACTTTTGTCCAGAACTACAACTCAAAGACATCAATTCTTCTCTCATCCTTTATCATTGTCCAGCTCTTTAATGCACAGCAAGTCACTGCGAAGACCATGGACTGGATTAGGGGTGTTTTAGTCTATAGATTGACATCATTGTTTTTCAGCACTCTGGATAGGTCTCTTACAGCACAGCAGATTTTCCTAATGCACTTTGTCTTTTGTATTCCTGACTGCAGCTGTCAATAGTGTTGATTGTGGAGCTGAGCAAGTTGTAACTGTTAACAACCTCAATCTCTTCTCCATCCATCAGGGTACTGCTGCCAATTGGCCTGGGGTGAGAATCTTTGATGTTGAGCTTTAATCCATATTGAAGACTACAGTCCTTGACCTTCCACAACAAGCACTTAAGGTCCTCCTTAGTTTCGGCAAGCAAAGTTGTGTTATCTGCATAACACAGTTTGTTGATGAGTCTTCCTCTAATCTTATTATTGACAACTGTTATCCTTATATCCACCTGCAAGATTAAAGAATCAGTAAATCTTAATCACAGTATGGTAGCATCCAAGTAGGGTGAAGAAGGAAAGTGAAGGATAATCCAAAAATATAGTGAATCTGTCATCTGGGGTTATTTAGCTTTGCCTAAGTGAGCATGTGACTGGTTAAAAAAGCTACTGAATTAGATAAAGTATCTGATTAAATCAGATTATTAAAGTGTCTAATAAGCAAGAAAAACAAAACAATGAACTAGTCTGACAGAGAAGTGGGTGAGAACCTTCTCCTTACTTTATCTTTCCAGTCTCCACACTTCCTTAAGAAAAGCAGGCTGGTTCCAAACCTTTCTGGCTGCCATAAGAGCAATCAGTGCTGACTAATGAAAGCAGCTGCCTCTGAGCTGATTGTGGAGTCAAAGCATAACTGGGTGTCACCTGTGTCATAGCTTAATGATTCTCCACAGGGTTTTCAGTGGCTCATTTTCCTCCACGCTCTTGTTTTAAGGCATCTCTTAAGGGTGGACTTAAATGTCTAACCTTCTGATTTAACAATTTTTAATCATTTGAATTATCCAAGAACTCCATGGCTAACTAACCCAAACCAAACAGATTAATTTCATGTGTGTTAGAAAATGAAATGTGTTGGGAAAGTCTGCTGTCAGAGACCTCTCTAAGGAACTGAAGAGCAACGAAGTCAATTTGGAGACTAAGGTGTGCCTGATACAGTCCATGGTCTTTGCAATTACTTGCTATGTATCAGAGAGCTACAGATGATAGAAATAGAATTGTTGCCTTTGAGATGTGGTGTTGGAATATTGAATATACCATGGACTGCTAGGAGAACAAATAGGTTCATCTTGGAGAGGGCGAAATCAGTCTGCTCCTTGGAGGCAAGTATTCTGAAGCTTCATCTGACATACTTTGGGCATGTTGCAAGAAGGGACCAGTCCTTGGAGCAGGATGTCATGCTTGGAAGGGTGGAAGGGCAGCACAGGAGAGGAAGACGCTCAGTGAGATGGATTGCTTCAGTGACTGGGGTCTTGGGGGTAGTTGTGTTGGAGACAATAAGATTGGCACAGGATAGAACAGGTTTTAGGGCTGTTGTACATAGGGTCGCTTTGAGTCACAGGTGATTTGATGGCACATAACAACAACAACAATGTTACAACTCACAATGGCCCTGAAGACTAGAGTAGGATTTCTCCATAGATTTTCCCTGGCTATAAATCTTCACAAAAGCAGACTGCCACATTTTCCTCTTACAGAGCAGATGGTGAGTACAAATTGCCAGTTTTTTATTGGCAGTCAAGCACTTAACGACTATGCCACCACTGTTGTTATTGTTGTGTACAGTTGAATCGGAACCAACCCATAGCTTACCCTCCAGCAGGCTGGTTTTCAGAGGCTGTTAACTGGGGAGAAGATTGTCTCTCCTCCTGAGGAGAAGTTCGAATCCTAGTGAATTTGAACTGCATGCCTTCAGGATTGCAATACAGCTTCTTGACCTAAACCACAAGCAACTAGTACTCCTTAAAGTTCGAACTCATTGCTTTTGTGTGAGAATTGACTTATAGCTAACTCTCCAATGGATTTTCAAAGACTGTATATGACACTACTCATATGCAAATTCAAACTGAAGCTGAGGAAAATTAAACCAAATCCAAGGCAGCCAAAATATGACCTTGAGTCTATCCCACCTGAATTTCAGAACCATCTCAGGAACAGGTTTGAGGCTTTGAACACCAATGAGCGAAGGCCAGATGAGTTGTGGGAGGATATCAAGGGTATCATCCAGGAAGAGTGCAAATGGTCAG
>NW_006399979.1:1347012-1366540 GCF_000299155.1 Elephantulus edwardii | reverse complement strand
ATTGGCACAGGACAGAGCAGAGTTTAGGGCTGTTGTACATAGGGTCGCTATGAGTCGCAGGCGACTCGACGGCACATAACAACAACAACAACAACATAAATGACACTAGAGAAGATACACCATCTTTCTTCAGTGGAGTAACTGGTAAATCGGAGCCACTAGAAAGATACTGGGTTAGCAGTGCAACTCTCCACCAACAGGCTACGAGAGCTCACCTTATGGCTAAGTTGTCGTAAGGTACTGTAAACTTCACTATGATAAATAGCAACCTTGTGAACAACAGAGCTAAACCTAGCCTTATCCTGCACTATTATCTCAATCTCTGTCATGTTCAAGCTTATTGTAATAGTCACTGCATTAATCTATCTTACGGAGGTACCTTCTCTCTTAAATTTTACCTTTCCCACAATAATGTTTCTCTTCAAGGACAGGTTCCTTCTGAAAATATTCCTAAGTAAGGGAGATAAAGTTTCACTATTCTTGCCTCCAAGGAGAGCTCTGTTTGCACTTTGATCTAGATTCATGTATTTATTCTGGTTACACTTCCTTCTTGTTGTTGTTATGTGTTGTCGAGTTGCCTGTGACTCATAGTGACCCTATGTGCAACACCTCTGAACTGTGCTCTATTCTGAGCCAAACTTATCATCTCTGACACACCTACTCTCATTACCCTGGTCATTGAGTCAATCCATCTCATTGAGGATATTCCTCTTGCACTATCCCTCCACCCTTTCAAGCATGATGTCCTTCTCTAAAGATTGGTCCCTCCTTGCAACATGCCCAGAACATGTCAGATGAGGCTTCAGCATCCTTTCTTTAAAGGAGCAGCCTGATTTCACCAAAGACAAACTTGATTTCTCTAGGACAAACTTGTTCTCCTATCAGTATATTCAATACTCTTCTTCAGCACCGAAGCTCAAAGGCATCAATTCTCTTTCTGTGATCCCTAGTCATTGTCCAGCTCTCTGATCCATAGCAAACAATTTCTAAAACCATGGCCTGTATCAGACACACCTTAGTCTCCAGACTGACATCTTTGCTCTTCAATACTCTGGAGAGGTCCCTGACAACAGATGTTCCTAATGTAATTAATTCATCTTTTGATTTCCTGGCTTTTGGTACCAAGACTGTTGATTGTGGAGCCAAACAAATGGAATCTGTTAACTATTTCAGTCTCTTCACTGTTTATTATGATGTTGCGAATATGCTGCCAGTTGGCTCAGTGAGAATCATTGTTTTCTTGATGTAGAGCTTCAATCCATATTTAAGGATGCAGTCCTTGATCTTTGGCAACAAGTGCTTCAGATCCTCCTCAGTTTCGGCAAGCAAGGTTGTATCATCTGCATAATGCAGGTTGTTGATGAGTCTTCCTCCAATCTCCAACCCTGATACCACATTCCTCCTTATATAGCCCGTCTTCTCAGATAAGCTGTTCTGCAGATAAATTGAAAAGGTGTAGAGATAGGATGCATCCCTGGCATACAGCCTTCCTGATTTTGAACTTTGTAGTGTTTCCTTGCTGTTTTGACAACTGCCTCCTGGTCCAAGTATAGGTTTCACATAAGCACAATCATTTTGGGATTTCCATTCTTCTTAGAGTAACCACAATTTTTTGTGTGATCTATACAATCAAATGCCTTTGCATAGTCAATGCAACACAGCAAGACATTCCTCTGGTATGCTCTGCTTTCAGACAGATTCCATCTAATATTAACTGTAATATTCCTAGTACCATGGCTTCTTCTAAACCCAGCCTGCATATCTTGCAGTTCTCTATTGATGTGCTATTCCTGTTGTTTTTGGATAATTTCTTAATGTTATCGTGTAGGTGTTGTTGATTGCCATTGAGTCAAGGTTGACTCATAGAAACTCTATGAAAAAAAGACCTAATGCCTTTCCATAGCTATCATAAAAATAAATGATATAATAATGATTCAGTGACTGGGGTAATAGGGATGGGTGTGTCAGAGGCAATGCGATTGGCACAGGATAGAGCAGGGTTTAGGGCTGTTGTACATAGGGTCGCTATGAGTCGCAAACGAGTTGACGGCACAAATAACAACAACAACAATAATAATAAAGATGTCATGTGAGATTGTCTGTCTTTTAAGCTAAAAAGTAGAAAAGAAATTTTTGAAGGATCTCACAGGACAGAGCAGAGTTTAGGGCTGTTGTACATAGGGTCGCTATGAGTCGCAAACGAGTTGACGGCACAAATAACAACAACAACAATAATAATAAAGATGTCATGTGAGATTGTCTGTCTTTTAAGCTAAAAAGTAGAAAAGAAATTTTTGAAGGATCTTGTCTGGTATAATCCACAGGAAATTGCTTTGCTAACCCAAAGCCATGTGTCTCTGGTGGTTCAAATATGCCAGTGGCTTTCCAGCAGAAAAATGGACAGTCTCCTCCCATATAATTTACAGCTTTAAAAACCCAGTGATGGGTGGTGTGTATGATTCATGAATCATTTATAACTTGATGGCAATGAAAATCTGAGTGTTATTGGTTTTTTTTAAAGAAATTCTTGTCTCTACCATGGAAGCAAGATTCTACTGAAGATTATCCAAAAAAGACTGGAACAGTACATCAGCAGAGAACTGCCAGAAGTCCAGGCTGGGTTTAGAAGGGGTCGTGGTACTAGGGATATTGTAGCTGATGTTAGATGGATCTTAGCTGAAAGCAGAGAATACCAGAAGAATGTCTATCTGTGTTTCATTTATTATGCAAAGGCATTTGACTGTGTGGATCATAACAAACTGGCTGACTCTGAGAAGAATGGGAATCCCAGAACATTTAATCGTGCTAATGCGAAACCTATATTTGGACGAAGAGACAGTCGTCAGAGCAGAGCAGGGCAACACTGCATGGTTCAAAATTGGGAAGTGTGTATGTCAGGGATCTGTCCTATCTCCATACCTTTTCAACCTGTATGCAGAGCAGATTATTCGAGAGGCGGGGCTCTATGAGGAGAAGCGTGGCGTTAGGATTGGTGGACGATCTATCAACAGTCTGAGTTATGCAACCTTGCTCGCTGAAACAGAGGAGGACCTCATGCACTTACTGCAGAGGGTCAGGGACTGCAGGTTTCAATATGGACTGAGGCTCAATGTCAAGAAGACAAAAATTCTCACCACTGGACCAATCAGTAGCATCAGGATAGATGGCGAAGAGATTGAGATTGTTCACAGCTTCAGTTTGCTCGGCTCCACGGTCAACACTCTTGGCACCAGTAGCCAGGAAATAAAAAAATGTATTGCAATGGGAAAGTCTGCTGTTAGGGACCTCTCCAAAATAGTCAAGAGCAACAGTGTCTCTCTGGAGACTAAGGTGCGCCTGATACAGGCCATGGTTTTTGCAGTCACTTGTTATGCATCAGAGAGTTGGACAATGACTAGGGAGGATAGAAGGAGAATTGATGCCTTTGAGCTGTGGTGCTGGAGAGGAGTGTTGAATGTACCATGGACTGCCAGGAAAACAAACAGATTCATTGTAGAGAGGATTAAACCAGGCTGCTCCTTGGAGGCAAGGATTCTGGGGCTTCGTCTGACATACTTTGGACATGTTGGAAGGAGAGACAGGTCTTTAGAGAGGGACATCATGCTGGGTAGAGTAGAGGGATGGCGCAGGAGGGGAAGACCCTCTATGAGGTGGATTGATTCAGTGACTGGGGTACTCGGGATGGGTGTGTCAGAGGCAATGAGATTGACACAGGATAGAGCAGGTTTTAGGGCTGTTGTACATAGGGTCACTGTGAGTCGCAGGGAACTCGACAGCACATAACAACGACAACAACTACCAGAAATAAGAGTTGAAACAGACCATTATTTTATGCATATAGACTAGACTGTATTGAATTTAGTATTTCTGAGACTTAAAGCCAGTACCTTTACTGTGATTGGAGAAATTAGATAGATGCCTAAGGCAGAAAATCAGAGAGTTAGAAAGTGTAGGTGGTAATTAGAAGGTTTAAAGGTATCAGAAGGTTAGAGCCTATTGTGGACCCAGGTTAGAGTTGGGAAGATGAATCTCTAGGAAAAGTACGTGTTACCCGTGTCCCATGTCAGAGGATTGAAGGCATCAACAGTATCTGTAGTGATACATTCTGGGAATCAGACATTGGCTTTTGGGAGATAACCTCCTACTGAAGAGCATGAGGTTAGACAGGAAAGTAGTGAGGCTAATTTTTGAAGGGTATATATTTGGAAGCAGGAGTGTCATCCACTTCAAAATAACATGCTTCCAGAAATTCTATGAACTTTAATAAATGTTGATAGTTTAATAAATGTTGATAGTTGTAGAGGGTCTTCAAACCTTTGTTCATAGGGTCACTATGAGTCATGCTTGACTCTTGACTCAAAGGCAATCAACAAATTAATTTATATATGTATATATAGCAAGACTCTAGTTCTCTGGATCAGAAAGGACACAGGTAGAAACATTCCTGAGCTTTATACAGTGCTTTTGTAATAGAGTTGACTTAAAGTCCCAGAATGACTAGACACTGGGAACCTATGTTGAAAACAAAGATTTAAAGTTAGGAAGTTTCTAAATTCCAACATCTAGCCCTCTGTCAAATAAGATTTAACTAAGGATGAAAGAAGAAGAACTGATGCCTTTGAGTTGTGGTGCTAGAGAAGAGTCTTGAACAGACCATGGACTGCCAAGAAGACATATAGGTCTGTCTTGGAGAGGGTGAAATCAGGTTTCTCCTTGGAGGCTAGAATTTTTAGCTCCATTTCACATAGTTTGGGCTTGTGGCCAGGAGGGACTGATCCGTGGAGAACATCATGCTCAGAATAGTGGAGGGACAGCACAGGAGAGGAAGGCCCAGGATTAGATGAATTGATAACAGTAACTGGGAGTATGGGTGTAGATGTGTTGGAGTCAGTGAGACTGGCTCAGGAAATCAGGAAATTAAGGAACTGAACAGAAGATTTAAAAGGGGAGCTCTCGAAGACAAAGCAAAGTTTTAAGGTGAAAGAGCTGGTGTTAGAAAATCAAAAGGGCCAAACTTACTTGGCATTTAATTGAAGAAACTGAAAAGCAGATTCAAGCCCTGAGTGCAATACTTATGGATGCTGTAGGCAGAATACTAAATTACCCAGGAAGCATCAAAAGAAAATGGAAGGAGTACAGAGTCCCTGTACCAAAAAGAATTGACTGACACAGAAAAATTTCATTAAACAATCTATGATCAAGAGACAATAGTGTACAGGCATTTGACTGTGTGGATCACAACAACTTGTTGCTAACATTGAGAAGAGTGGGAATCCCGGAACACCTGATTTTGCTCATTAGAAACCCATACTTGGACCAGGAAACTGTCTTTAGAACAGAGCAAGGAAACACTGCATAGTTAAAAATCAGGAAAAGAAGGAAAAGAGTGCATTAGGAATGTGTCTTGTCTCCATGCAGAACTTATCTTTTGGGAGGCTGGTCTTTATGAACAGGAATGTTCTATCAGGATTGGAGGAAGACTCATCATCAACCTGTAGTATGCAGATGATACAACCTTGCTGAGGAGGAGGACCTCAGGCATTGCTGTAGAAGGTCAAGGACTATAGTTTTCAGTATGAATTGAAGCTCAATATTAAGAACACAAAGATTCTCATCACTGGCCCAATTGGTAACACTGTGATAAATGGAGAAGACATTGAGATTGTTAACAATTTCAGCTTGCTCGGTTCCATAATCAACACTCTTGACATCAGCAAGAAATCAAATGATAAGTTACATTGGGTACTGAGGAGCAACTATGTCAGTCAGGAGACTAACGTGTACTTGATCCAGGCCATGGTCTTACAATTACTTGTTACACATCTGAGAGCAGGACAGTGACTAAGAATACTAGAAGAAGAATTGATGCCTTTGAGTTGTAATGCATGGACCGCCAAAAGAACAAATAGGTTTGTCCTGTAGAGGGTAAAACCAAGTTGCTCTTTGGTGGTAAGGATTGTGAAGCTTCATCTTACGTATTTTGGGCATGTTGCCAGGAGAGAGGGAGAAGGACATCATGCTTGGAAGGGTGGAGGGACAGTGCAAGAGAAGAAGACTCTAGAGGAGATGAACTGACAGAGTAACTGGAGTCATGGGGGTAGACGTGTCAGAGATGGTGAGATTGGCTCAGGACAGAACAGGGTGTAGAGCTGTTGTTCGTAGGGTTGCTATGAGTTGCAGATGACTTGACAACATATAACAGCAAAAAACAACAACATACCAGGCTACCTCCTATGCTATTCTCACAGTCTCTTCTATGAGTAAGCCCATTATTGCAAGAGCCTGTGATGATGAAAGAATTAGCAAAAAATAAGGCCCCAGGAATTCACTATATACCAGTTAATATATTTCGGCAATCAGATGCTGCCTTGGATGTGCTCTCCAAGTTGTGCCAAGAAATCTGGAGAATAACCACCTGTAAGAGATCGATATTTGTTCACATTCCAAAAAAAGATGATCTGACAGAGTGTGGAAATTATTGAACAATATCATTAATATCACTTGCAAACAAGAGTCTGCTGAAGATTATTAAAAACCCACTGGAACAGCATGTTAACAGAGAACTGCCAGAAGTGCAGGCTGGGTTTAGAAGGGGTTGTGGTACTAGGGATATTGTAGCTAATGTTAAATGGATCTTGACTGAAAGCAGGGAGTACCAGAGGAATGTCTATCTGTGTTTCATTGACTATGCAAAGGCATTTGACAGTGTGGATCACAACAAACTGTGGCTGACTCTGAGAAGAATGAGAATCCCAGAACACTTGATCATGCTGATGCGAAACCTACAGTTGGACCAGGAGGCAGTCGTCAGAACAGAGCAAGGAAACATTGCATGGTTCAGAATTGGGAAGGATGTACACTAGGGATGTGTCCTAACTCTATACCTTTCCTATATATAGATATAGATATATAGATATAGATATAGATATAGATATAGATATAGATATAGATATAGATATAGATAGATATATGTATGTATGTATATACGTATACATACACATATACATACATATATATGTATATATACAGAATAGATTATCTGGGAGTCTGAGCTCTATGAGGAGAAACGTGACAGGATTGGAGGAAGACTCATCAACAATCTGTGTTATGCAGATGATACAACCCTGCTTGCTGAAACTGAGGAAGAACTGAAATATTTGCTGCAGAATGTCAAGGACTGCAGCCTTCAATATGGATTGAATCTTAATATCGAGAAAGCAAAAATTTTCACCACTGGGTTGATTGACAGCATCATAATAAACAGTGAAGAGACTGAGATTGTTAACAGCTTCAGTTTGCTTGGCTTCACAATCAACACTCTTGGCACCAGCAGCCAGGAAATTAAAAGATGAGTTGCATTGGGAAAGTCTGCTTTCCAAAGTATGGAAGAGCAATGATGTCAGTCTGGAATCTAAGGTGCACCTGATAGATGCCATGGTCTTTGCAATCACTTGCTATGCACCAGAGAGTTGGAAAATGACGAGGGATGATAGAAGGAGAATTGATGCTTTTGAGCTGTGGTGTTGGAGAAGAGTTTTTTTTTTTAATCAAATGGATACTTTTATTAGAGTCATAACACTTACAAAATAAATTTCTCTTCTGCACAGAGTAACCAGATTTGAAGACCAACACTTTCTCATTTTTATAGATAAAATATAAAAGAAATTATTAAATGCCATATTTTTTGTTCAAGTACTTTGTCACTCAATTCACAAATCTAGAATGCAATCAACCTACAAATCTAAATATTCACAGTTGAATATTTAGAGTTTTAAGCTTGGTTCTTAATGATCCAGAAGTAATCCATTCACACAAGTGCCACCAAAGAAGTTTAATAAAACCATTTAATTTATGCCACCAAGCATACATCTGCTATAGCTTGAAAACAAAAATAAAACCTTGCAAATAAATTTAGAAGCCTAACTTTAAATAATTCCAACTGGAATGGACTATATATTCTTATGGCACATTTATGACTTTGTAATATACTATTGCTAATACAGGTTTAGTCTGTGGTGTGGAGTTAAAAATACCAAGAAAGTAGGATATTATCCAAAAGATATGGCATGAGGACAGAGTCATAAGACTGATTTCCTCAAGTCACATACAGAAACATCTTTGACCTTTAAAACCATACCACAAATAAAGCAATGGTTTCATTTCCCTTTTTTAGGGAAATAGCCAGCATAATAACTATGCTACTTACTCATAGTTGTTGTATTTTCAATTTAGCTAAAAAGTAAATTGTTGAAGGACTATAGTAACCAAAAGACCCTCTTTTCCTGAGACAAACCTCATTGGATAAGGAGCAAGAACTTTGCTGGGGCAATGTACAGTCACTGGGGCTGTCTTGTAATCCTATTCAAGCTACTTGGCACCTTTTTATGACCAGCATCCCAACACTCAAACTACTTGCCAACACGTTAGAACAGACCCTCCACTGGATTTCCAGGGTCCGTATATATGGATTAGAATACTTTCCTGTGTTGTTCATCCACAGTCTGTGCTTATGCTGTTCTTTAAAAAAAAAAAAAATTATGTATCTGATGCAAATGAAAAGGCAACATTGATGTCCCAGGCTGTTTATCAAAATATGTAAGAACCCCTAACCTTAAACTATATTTAATACTCTATTAAAATTTAACTTAGAAAGTAATGCAAAATAATCAGAAGTAAAAAAGTTAACTCTTCAGGAAATTCTAAAAAGATTCACATATCCACACAGATATTTGTATATTCATGCATAAGAGCAAGCAACTGTATACTGAAGCATAAATAAGTCCAAAGACAGACGTAAGGAGCTAGATTCCAGCGCCAGTGAATTGGGGTCTCATGGCTTTCTAAAGGAAGTCTGATGACAGTCTTGTTCTGTTGCTAGGCTGTTGGGTAAACTGAACAACTAGGGTTCACGTCATACATTATTTTTTCCTTCATCCAAGCCTGTTGATGTCTTTTGAGAAACTATGTGCTCCATTCAAAGGTAAGCATTTAACTACTAACATAAAGGCAATGTAATTATTGCATAAAGAAACTATTATTATGTGGCTTACTGAATTGGTTTTATAACTTTCATGACTGATTGAATGAAATACAAAGCACATAACTAGGATTTGACAGAAGAGGTCATCAAACTATGGCTCATCGGCCACATCGAGGCTGCTGCTTGATTTGGTGAATAAAATATGACTGGTTCACAGGCATACTCGTTGGTTGATATGCTGTCCATGGCTGATCATGTTATAATGGCAATGATTGAGTTGAGAGACTATGACAGAGAAGTGGCCTTCAAAGATTAAAACCTTTACTATCGGGCCCTTATCATAGGAGGTGTCAGCTTATGCATGTTTTATAAAAAAAAAAAAAGACTCATTCGGTGGAAGTCTACGTGAAGTGAGGGCTAAGAAAACTTTAGTCATCTGTTAAAATTAAGGTGCAGGTGACTTATCAACCATCCAGGAAGAGTAATACTTTTTCATGAAAAAGAATTGCTTATTTTATGGAAGTGATGAGTAATTTTCTTGAAAAATGAGCAAACACACAGATGTAGGTAGAATTGAAATGTGAGATGAAAGGCCATTTCTCTGTTTAGCATCATCATAAAATAAGATTCCGTCCACGAAATGAAGTAACACTTGCACTCAGATTCTCTCTTTATATTTAAAAAATACTTCTGGAAGGGTGCCATAGCTGGACGAATGGGATCCAAGTTGATCACACACATGACGTACATAAATGGAGGGACAGAGACAGTTTCTGAGGAGTGTTACGGTCGCCATCTTCAAAAAGCCAGGGCCAAACTGCAACCATAACAAGCTGTCGTCACAAAGGCAAAAATTGTAGCTGCCACGTTTATGTTGTACTTGTTATCATCCAGAAGTGGCTGTATGGCGGTAGTTGTATTACAATGCAGATCGTGCAGAGATGTGGCTGTTGCTTCCAGTAAAAAGGCTCCAAAGTAGAAGACAGACACAATAAAGTGGTAAGCAAAATCCAGGAAGTTCCAATTGGCATCAATCTGAGTCACCATGCCAGTCAGGAACAGGCCCAGGAAGAGGAGGGAAAAGAAAAACGCTGTCACGGATACAAACATGACCCATCCTTGTAGCAGTGGTAGAGGAACATTGGACGAGGCGACCAGAATCCAGACAAGTCCCCCAAACACGATCTCCAGGCAAACGAAGGCGCCTGAGTAGGTCCACAGGATGCCGGGGCCGGCGGGCAGGGTGACCCAGGGCGCAGGGAAGGCCACGGTGGGGTTCGGGGGCGGCGGGACTGGAGCTCCGCTTCCACCGCTGCGTCTCCGCGCGCCGCCGCCTCCTCCTGCCGCCTAGGCTCCAGTGGCTGCCGGCTCCGCGGTCCGCGCGTGGGGAGGGGCGTGGCCGCGAGGCTTGGAGAAGAGTTTTGACTATACCATGGACTGCTAAGAGAATGTACAGGTTCGTCATGGAGAGGGTGAAACCAGGCTGCTTCTTGGAGGCAAGGATTCTGAAGCCTCATCTGACATATTTTGGACATGTTGCAAGGAGGGACCAGTCCATGGAGAGGAATGTCATGCTTGGGAGGGTGGGGAGACAGCATAGGAAAGGAAGACCCTCGATTTGATTGATTCAGTGATGTGGTAATGGGGGTAGGTGTGTTGGAGACAGTGAGATTGACGCAGGATAGAACAGGGGTTAGGGCTGTTGTATATAGGGTTGCTATGAGTCTTGGGCAACTTGACGGCACATCACAACAACAACAGACAACAACAACAGCATAAGTGAAACCATGCTACATCCTGTGCCTTTCTCACTATCTCTGTTATTGCAGCACAGAAGCCAAGGAAGCTTCAGATATAAGCTGTCAGATCAAGAGCTGCACAATGGGAGATGGATGTTGAAGGGAGTGGGTAGAAGTGGATGGGTATCCTGGCAGCTGGTGGAGCAGGGAAATAAGTGGGTAAAGACATGTGTACCAAGGGCCGGGACAACACTGATATTAATGGTTAACTCCACAATAAGCGATATATCTTTCACTTTTCTGTCAAATGCTGGTGTGTCTGATACTTTAAATCTGAACATTTAGATTAAGACAGACTAGGAAGAAGGATTGGCCATCCACTTCTGAAAAAATAGGCTTCCGAAAACCCTATGTACAAGAGAACATGTGTAGAATAACAGAAAGGGCAACTGAGGTAGAGCTTTCAGGTATGGAAATACAAAGGAAGAGGAACACTTGTAAGTAGACACTAGTGATTGGAACATGGAATGTGAGAACCATGAATGTAGGAAAATTAGATATTGTTAAGGAAGAAATGGAACACATAAATATTGACATAGTAGGCATTGGAGAGATGAGATGGACTGACATGGGCGTTTTGAGTCAGGTGATCATATGATATATTACTCTGGAGATGAAAAGGTGAGGAAAAATGGAGTTGCTTTCATAGTTAAGAAAGTCATTTCTAGATCCATATTAAAAGTACAATATTGTGAGTGACAGGATGATATCCAAACACATACAAGGAAGGCCAGTGAATACCACTATCATTCAGATAGATGCACCAATAACCAGAGCCAAGGAAGAGGAAATAGAAGATTTTTACCAACTTTTAGAGTCGGAGATCGATTGAACATGCAATCAAGATGCATTGATAATGGGTGACTGGAATGCAAAAGTTGGGAACAGAGAAGAAGATTCAGTAGTTGGAAAACGTGGACTCGGTGACAGAAATGGAGCTGGAGAGAGAATGATTGAATTTTGCACAATGACTTATTCATTGCAAATATGTTTTTTAAGAGACATAAATGAGGTTATATCCATGGATTTCACCTGATGATATTCATAGGAATCAGATCGATTACATCTGTGGAAAGAACCGCTGGAGAAGCTCAATATCAGCTGTGAAAAGTAGGCAAGGAGTTGATTGTGGTATAGACCACCAACTAGTCATATGCAAGTTCAAGTTGAAGCTGAGGAAAATTAAACCAAATCCACGGGAACCAAAATATGACCTTGAGTCTATCCTACCTAAATTTCAGAACCATCTCAGGAACAGATTTGAGGCCTTGAAAACTAATGAGCGAAGACCAGATGAGTTGTGGGTGGATATCAAGGGTATCATCCAGGAAGAGTGCACACGGTCATTGCAAAGACAGAAGAGGAAGAGAAGACCAAAATGGGTGTCAGAAGAAACTCTGAAAATTGACTGGAGCACAGAGAAGCCAAAGCAGAAGTAAGACTTCAAGATATTGAAGAGTTGAATAGAAGCTTTCAAAAGACAGCATGGTATGACAAAGTAAAATATTACAATGACATGTGCAAGGAGTTGGAGTCAGAAAATCAAAAGGGCTGAACTCGCTCAGCATTTCTTAAGCCTAAGGAACTGAAGAACAAATTCAAACCTCGAGTTGCTATAATCAAAGGATGCTTTAGTCAGAATATTAAATGATCCAGGAAGTAGTAAAAGAAGATGGAAAGAATATACTGAGTCACTGTATTGAAAGGAATTGGCAGACACGGAAGAATTTCATGAAACAACATATGAGCAAGAGCCTATGGTGATGAAGGAAGAAGTTCAAGCTGCTTTGAAGGAAATAGCAAAAAATAAGGCCCCAGGAATAGGAATAGATGGTATACCAATTGACATATTTCAGCTAACAGATGCTGCCCTGGATGTGCTCACCAAGTTGTGCCAAGAAATCTGGAGAACAACCACTTGGCCAACTGACTGGAAGAGATCTGTATTTGTTCCCATCCCAAAGAAGGGTGACCCAACAGAGTGTGGAAACTGTATAACAATATCATTAATTTCACATGCAAGCAAGATTTTACTGAAGATTATCCAAAAACGACTGGAACAGCACATCAGCAGAGAACTGCCGGAAGTCCAGGCTGGGTTTAGAAGGGGTCGTGGTAGTAGGGATATTGTAGCTAATGTTAGATGGATCTTAGCTGAAAGCAGGGAATACCAGAGGAATGTATATCTGTTTTTCATTTACTGTGCAAAGGCGTTTGACTATGTGGATCATAACAAACTGTGGCTGACTCTGAGAAAAATGGGAATCCCAGAACATTTAATCGTGCTAATGCGAAATCTATACTTGGACCAGGAGGCAGTCATCAGAACAGAGCAAAGGAACACTGCATGGTTCAAAATTGGGAAGGGTGTACGCCAGGGATGCGTCCTATCTCCATACCTTTTCAACCTGTATGCAGAAGAGATTATCTGGGAGGCTGGGCTCTATGAGGAGAAATGTGGGGTCAGGATTGGTGGAATATCTATCAACAGTCTGCGTTATGCAGATGACACAACCCTGTTTGCTGAAACTGAGCAAGGACTGAAAACATTTGCTGCAGAGGGTCAAGGACTGCAGCCTCTAATATGGGTTGAGGCTCAATGTCAATAAGACGAAGATTCTCACCACTGGGCCGATTGGCAGCATCAGGATGGATGGTGAAGAGATTGAGATTGTTCACAGCGTTAGTTTGCTTGGCTCCACAGCCAACACTCTTGGCACCAGTATCCAGGAAATGGAAAGACGTATTGCGATGGGAAAGTCTGCTGTTAGGGACCTCTCCAAAGTACTGAAGAGCAATGGTGTCTCTTTGGAGACTAAGGTGCATCTGCTACAGGCCATGATCTTTGCTATCACTTGTTAATGCATCAGAGAGTTGGACAATGACCAAGGAGGATAGAAGGAGAATTGATTCCTTTGAGCTGTGGTGCTGGAGAAGAGTATTGATAGTACCATGGACTGCTAGGAAAACAAACAGATTCATCCCGGAAAGGGTCAAACCAGGCGCCTCCTTGGAGGCAAGGATTTTGAGACTCTGTCTAACATAGTTTTTACATGTTGTAAGGAGGGACCATATACTGCTCACCCCGAAAGGCTTCTTGAGGTCTGTATTGTTTTTTGTATCTGTCAGAGAAACAGGTTAATTGTAAACAAGTCAATAAGTTAGTTTAATCTAATACAGTGTATACCTTTCTTTTAAATTGGATTGTGATCAAGTTGTAATCAATTACTGAGAAACTGGTAATTTTTATATATTTTACAGTGTTTGCAACGATACTTTTTTTTCTTTTTTAATATCCGCAGGGCAAACTCAGAAAATGAACCTTTTCCAATCAATAACAAGTGCCTTGGATAATTCGTTGGCGAAAGATCCTACTGCAGGTAAGTGTCATTTGTGTTTCACCATAGGTGGCACTGGAAGGACTAGTGGGCTAGTGAGTAAGGAGTTGTGCTGCTAATCCAAAAGCAGACAGTTTGAGTCCACCAGCTGCTCTGAGGGAGAAAGATGCCTGTCTACTCTCATATAATTTACAGCCTCTGAAAACCCACTGGAGGGTCAGCTGTGAGTTGGTTCTGACTTGACAGCACATAACAAGAACATGGGTAATACAAATTATTAATAAACCTGTCTTCTAGTAGAAAGGTTGTAGGTTCTAGTTCACTCAGTCATGTCTCAGAGGAAAGGCTTGCTGACCTACTAACCTAACACTTGCTGTAGAAGCCCTGAAGAATACTAATACAGCATTTTTGTGGATTGGAATTCACTGACTAGCATCAGATTTATGGTAATGTGTTCAAATGCAGTGAAGGTTTTTTTGCAATAATGTTTCAAGCTCAATGTTTAGCGTTGTATCTACCTGAAATTTTAAAAGGTTAAGGGATTGATATCAGGGTTGTGGTAAGACTGAGAAAAACTGGATAAATTGTGTGTACTGCACTGAAAGAGATGAGGGAGTGAATAATTTAAAAGCGATGTATGATAGGGTATTATGGTTATCACAAGTGTCCACAATTAAGGCTGAATAGTGGAATGTACTTGGGTCGGTGGGAGGGGTCTGGGGGGATTGTGTACCAGGGAAGGAGTGTTTCTTTTGAAAGAGAGAAGCGAACTGGGGGTGTGGGGGGGTGTGTGGGCGGCGTAGCAAGGAATGAATGGAAATCCAAAATCTCTGTAAATGCTCATTAAAATTATTTAGAGGAAAAAAGGTTCCTCTCATTACTAACCAGTTCTTACAGGAGATCGGTGAGTTAGAAACCTCTGACTTATGTATAAACCTATAGTTATGACAAAACTCTTGTAAAGTCTATGATACTAAAAACTTGAGGTATGTATAATGTTTGCTCATGAAAAATGAGAACTTCTTTGTGATACTTATCAAAATAATGCTGAAAAAATTATAGTACAAGTAGTAAGCAAAATAATTTCTTAATAAACTAATTCAAATTTTTTGAGTAAAAAAATAATATTTTACTAACACTAAAGATGTTTTGTTAGAGTACATGGAAGTATTTAACTTTTTTTATGCAGAGAAAGGTACTCTGTATGGTATATATTAAGAAAAAAAATTGACTGATAGTATGTATAAACCATATCAAAATCTTCTGACTTCTCTACAAATTCAGCTTAAAGTTAGATTTAGGATGGACCCTCATCTGGGAACTGCCTGCATGTATATATGTAATTACCAAGTTTATTTTTTCATGTAATATATGTGGCTCTGTTAGAGTATTGATAGCTTCTGGAATAGTATCTATAGAAACACTGAATATACTACCTTGTTCCAATATCATAAAATTAAAATTTTCATTTTTACATTGGGAGATGTTTCCATTCAGCTTGAGTTTCTTTCTTTTTTTTTCTTCAATACTTTTAAGAATAAAGTACTTTAATCTTCATATTATTAAATGATTGGTAGAAAAATAGTTGTCTTTCCAATGTATGTTTAAAAATTTGATTAAAATAAAAAGAAAATCAACCCTCAAACTCATTGGCTTTGAATTGAAACTGACTGAAAGCTGATCAAGCCTCCCTCAGGTTTTTGAAGCCTGAAGAATCTCGTGGGAACTGATTATTCATTTTGCTACAGAGCTGTTGACAGATTCAAGCTGATGGTTTATTTGAACTGCCCGTGAGGTGTCACTTTTGAATTAGCAGCAAAACTCCCTGCAGATCAGCTTTCTTTTTTCAATGAACTTTATTACCTTAAAATTACACTTGAGAATCTATAGTTTGTTTTTTAATTACATTTTATTAATTTTAATGAACATTTACAGAGATTTTGGGTTTCCATTCATTAATTGTTGCGAGAATCTATAGTTTTATAGTCAACTGGAAAACAGGTTATATTTTAACTGAAGTGAGATTTACACTTGAGTATGAATGATTCCTTATTCTGATAATTCGCACTGCTAAAATAGAAAAAAAACATATCCACAGCCATTGAGTTGATTTCATCTCATGTGACCCTCCATTGGATTTCTCAAGAAGTATAATTTTTTTTTTTATTTTAATGAAAGTTTACAGAGACTTTGGATTTCAATTTATTCATTCATTCATTGTTGCACACTTTTCACCCTGCCCACCCCTCCCCCCCAGTTTGCTTTTCTCTTTGAAAAGTAAAAAAAAAAAACCAAACCAACACAAACCAATGACAAACCTTTCATTGTTGTACATTAACTCCTACACCCCAGACCACTGACCACTCCACTATGTAGCTTTCATTCTGGACTCTTGTCATGACAATAATAACATATATTCCTCCTAAACAGTTCTCTTCTTCATCTGTTTCAATGCAGTATACATTATTTATCCTCTCTTACCTTCCACCCAACCCTGATATCACTCTTGCTTCACAACAGTGGTACTATGCTGTATTTGTCCTTTTGTGACTGAGATATTTCACTCAGTATAATGTGCTCCAGGGTCACCCATTTTGTATAATATTTCACAAGTTTTTTTCTTTTTCAATGCAGCATAGTATTCCATTGTGTAAATACACCAGAGCTTCCCTATCCATTCATTTGTTGATGGGCACTTGGGTTGTTTCCTACTCTTTGCTATTGTGAACATAACCACAGTAAACATGGGTGTGCATATACCTGCCTGGGTGGCTGTTATGGTCTCTTTGGGGTATATTCCCAGTAGTGGAATTGCTGGGTCAAATGGTACCTCTATTTGCAACTTTTGAGAAAGCGCCACACCTCCTTCCACAGGTGTTGCACCATTTTACGCTTCCACCAAAGACAAAGATTCTCACCACTGGACCAATTGGCAGCATCAGGATGGATGGTGAAGAGATTGAGATTGTACACAGCTTTAGTTTGCTTGGCTCCATAGTCAACAGTCTTGGCACCAGCAGCCAGGAGATTTAAAGGTGCATTGCAATGGGAAAGTGTGCTGTTAGGGACCTCTCCAAAGTGCTGAAGAGCAATGGTGTCTCTTTGGAGACTAAGGTGCGTCTGATACAGGCCATGGTCTTCGCAATCACCTGTTATGGCATCAGAGAGTTGGACAATGAGCAAGGAGGATAGAAGGAGAATTGATGCCTTTGAGCTGTGGTGCTGGAGAAGAGTATTGAGAATACCATGGACTGCTAGGAAAACAAACAGATTTGTCCTGGAAAGGGTTAAACTGGGTGGCTCCTTGGAGGCAAGGATTCTGAGGCTCCGTCTAACATACTTTGGACATGTTGTGAGGAGAGACCGGTCCTTGGAGAGGGACATCATGCTTGGGAGGGTGGAGGGACAGTGCAGAAGAGGAAGGCCCTCTATGATGTGGATTGATTCAGTGATTGGGATAATTGGGATGGGAGTGTCGGAGACAGTGCAATTGGCACAGGAGAGAGCGAAGTTTAGGGCTGTTGTACATAGGGTCGCTATGAGTCGCAGGCGACTTGACAGCACATAACAACAACCAACAGTGAATAAGGGTTCCAGTTTCACCACAACCTTACCAGTATTTGTTACCTGCTGTTCCCTTAAATTTTGCTATTCTTACTGGGGTGGGATGATAGCTCATAGTTGTTTTGATTTGCATCTCCTTTAGAGCTAGGGATTCTGAGCATTTTTTCATGTGTTCGTCATCTGAAGGTTTTCTTTGGTCAAGTGTCTGTTCATATACTGTGCTCATTTTTCAATTGGGTTACCTTTATCTAGTTGTGATACTTGACTATTTTATAAATTCTAGATATAAGTCCCTTATTAGACATGTCATTACCAAATATTTTTTCCTTGTCTGTGTCTTCCCTTTTCACCCTGTTGGAAAACTTTTTAGATGAGCATAGGGATTTTAATCTTAGAAGGTCCCACTCATCTATATTATCCTCTCTTAGTTGTAGGTTTTTCAGGATGCTTGGAAGACTGTTTATGTTGTGGATTTGGGTTTCTAGATTTCTTCCAACCTTTTCTCTAATGAAATTTATAGTCCTTGGTTTTAGTTCTATGTCCTTGATCCACTTTGAGTTGGTTTTTGTGTATGTAGTGAGGTGTGGATCTTGCTTGAGTTTTCTATACATAGTTTCCCAATTTTGCCAGTTTTAACCATTTGTTAAAAAGGCTGTCATTTTTCCACTTACCTGATTTCATCTCCTTGTCAAAAAATCAGTTGACCATAGGTAGATGGGCTGATTTCCAGGTGGTACTGGTACAGGGACAAACACTTAGATATACGTTTTTAAGGAAGAAACTGCCCATCTTTCTCTTTGAAGTGGCTGGTAGATTTCAGCTGTCAATCTGTTTTGATTAGCAGTCTAACATATGACCAGCTCTGCTACCAGAGCTTGGATTATGGTTTTCTTTAATAACATTATGAATTGAAAAGGTTTCTGTCATTAATTTCCCTCTTCCTTCTTTCTTTTTTGGTTGTTACATCTGATAGTACTTACTTATTTAATATTTACAGAGTCTGATTAACATAAGTTTTCTTATTTCGGCTACATGAGAAAAATTTAATTCATACCCAACTGTTTTCATTTTGGTAATATATTAATAGTAATTTCTTAAATAGTTATGTTATAAATCTTTGAAAGGTGATACTTATTAACATATATCATCTTAAGTTTAATTTCAAACAGGAAAAAGAAGACTTTCATATTTTTAATTTACTTTCCAGTATAAATTGTGGCTAAAGTAAATATATTGTTGATTGCTGTCAAGTTGTGCACGACTTATAGCGACCCTGTGAACAATTGGCCTTTCTATAACTATCGTCATTTATCAAAGTTCATACGGTTTCCAGAACATAGTGTGCTCATTAATTAACTAATGCTTGGTATCTACAATTCTTTACTTCATCCATAGCTACTGACTCTAAATTTGTTGCATATTGCCTCCTAATTAGTTGCTCAAATTTTATCTGATTTGTTTAGAATGTTTTCCAAGAGTGATCATTCTCGTTTAGATGTCTCATTAGTAAAATTAAGTAAGTTTAAGCATAGAGAGGTTGAATTATTTTATCAAAGTTAACAAAGATATTTAGTTTACAGTTTTGGAATTATTTAGATCTCTTGATATCTACTATTTCATTTTCAACTTATTATAAAGCTTCTTTCAATTTTCTGATAATATTCTTTGTCTTGCTTACTATATTGTAACCATTCTGTAATTGTTTCTTTTTTGTTTCACACAATCTTTTTTTTGGGGGGGGGACACAATTCTTTTTTAAAAAAATTTTTATTTTAATAATTTTAATGAACATTTGCAGAGATTTTGAATTTCCATTCATTCTTTGCTGCACTTCTCTCCCTGCCCAG
>NW_006399979.1:1343057-1346222 GCF_000299155.1 Elephantulus edwardii | reverse complement strand
TAGAGGAGGAGATAGAGCACAGAGATACTGCTAAATATCTCTTGCTGTAAGAGACAGAGCCATAACAAAAATGTGAAAAATGCCAAGATTGCGATAACTTGATCTGAATCCATTTTTGTTCTGTGACTTAAAATGTTTATATTAAAATTTCTTATTTCTCACTTTGCATTATTTGTGGATTGCTAAATATGTTCTTAAAACACTGTTTTTCAGTAATATTTGGTGAAGATGTTGCTTTCGGTGGAGTCTTTAGATGCACTGTTGGCTTGCGAGACAAATATGGTAAGTTAATAACTTGACATTTGAATAGTATTTTTGTAGATGTTTTATTTAAAGATCTTGAAAGTATAGTGAAAAACTACGAGAGCCAGAACTAATGAGACTGCTTTGTTTTCTCCCATTTTTACAAGTTTTCTGCCTTTGACAGGTTACTGTCTTAATACTTTACTGTTGTTCATTTTAGTAGTAAATATTTGAGTTTTCTTTTCCTGACAAATTTCTGTTTTTTACCAGTTATAGCCTTTAAAGATTTAACTATACAAAATATACCAGTTAGATTTTAGCCATATACATACTGTATAGTTGGATTCCTTTTCATTTCTGCAAGCCTACTTTTCCTTCAAATATTTTCTACTTTTAGTTATCTCTAATCTATACCATTTTACATATATTGTATATTCCAAAATAATCTTCATTAAGTGTATTATTTATCATGTCATTTATCTGCCTAAAGAATTTTTTAGTTGTTCCTGCCTTTTTTTTTTTCCTTTTAATTTTATATTAGTTTATTTACAATATTTGAACACATTGTTTTTCATACAGGGCCTTTTCTATTTACTTCACCCCTCCCATCAAATTGTGTGAACTATGATTAACGCCCCTCCCCTGCCCATCCTCACCCCTCTGATTCCAACCTCCCTCTCCCCTTGGATCTTCATACTCATTCTACAATAATGGTTTTATACAGTATTTGTCCTTATGAGACTGAGTTAGTTCACTCAACAGTAATGTTTTCAAGTCCCTCCCATGTTAGGTAGTAATTTGCAAAATCATTGCTCTGCATGCTGGGTAGTATTGTATTGTAGTATTGTACATTGTGTGAATGTACCATAATTTCTCAATCAGTTTGGTCATGGTTGGATATCTGGGCTGTTTTCCATGTTCTTGTGATGGTGAATAATGCTGCTATGAACATTGATGTACAAATCTCTGTTTGTGCCTCAGTTATCATTTTCTCAGGGTATATTCCAAGCAGTGGAATAGCTGGGTCATGTGGAATTTTTGTGTTCAGCTTTTTGAGGAAGCACCAAATTGCCTTCCAGAGTGGTTGTACCATTTTATAATCCCACCAACAATGTATAAGAATTTCTATCTCTCCACATCCTCTCCAAAACTTAAACTTTTGTCCTGTTAAACTTTGTCCCTGCTACTGGAGTAAGATGGTATCTCATTGTGGTTTTGATTTGCATCTCTTTTATTGCCAGTAATTTGGAGCATTTCTTCATGTGTATGTTGGCCATTTGAATAGCTTCCTCCGTGAAAATTCTTTCCATGTCTTTTGCCCATTTTTTAATTGAGTTTTTGGTCTTTTTCTTATGGAGGCCCAGAGGTAGTCTGTAAACTTCCGTTATGAGACACTTGTATTAGATGGTATTGCCTAATGTTTGTTCCCAGTTGGTGGGGTTTTTTTCACCCTTTTGGCACATGTTTTTGATGCATGCAGGGATTTAATCTTTAGAAGGTCTCATTCATCAAATTTATCCTCTCCAGATTGTGCATTTCTCCTGTATTTGGCAGTCTCTTTATACCATAGACTCGGGTTTCTAATCTTGATCCAAGTTTGTCTTTTATGAACTTTATGGTTTTGGACTTTACTCCCAGGTCTCTGATCCATCTTGAGTTGATTTTTGTGTATAGTGTGAAATGTGGACCCTGTTTCAGCTTTGTGCAGGTAGCAGTCCAGTTTTGTCAGCACAGCTTGTTGAAGAGGTTGTCATTTCCCCATTTGATAGGTTTTATTTTCTTGCTGAATATCAATTGACCATAGGCAGCTGGGTCTATTTCTGGGGTTCTCAGTTCTGTTCCATTGGTCTATGTGCCAATCATTGTACCAGTACCATGCTGTTTTGGTTACCATTGCTTTGTAGTAGGCTGGGGTTTTTTTCCCCCTTGCCTTTGATTTTGAGTCTATCTTTCTCTTCTTATTTTAAATGTGTGTAGCATAGGCAATATATTGATGGGCTTTGTTTTTTTAATCCATTCTGCTACTCTTTTTCTCTTAATTGGTGCATTTAATCCATTTACATTAAGTGTTAGTATTGTCAGGCTAGGTTTTACTTTTGTCATTTTTGCTGTGTTTCTTTTTCTGTAGTTTCTGGTTACTGTGGTCCATGAACTTTAGTGTTTCCCTGTTAATGACTTCACTTAAAATTTCTTGTAGTTTTGGTCTTGTTTTCATAGATTCCTTAAGTTCCTTCTTTTCTGCAAAGGATCTAATTTCCCATTCATATTTGATGGAGAGCTATGCTGGGTATAGGATGTTTAACTGAAATTGTTTTCTTTCAGCCTTCTGTATATACCATCCCATTGTCTTGAGAAATCAGAACTTAATACAATTGTTTCCCCTTTGTAGGTGACTTATTGTTTTTCTTGTGCTGATTTTAGAATTCTGTCTTTATCTTTTAATTTGGAGAATTTGACTGTGATATGTCTTGATATTTTTCTTTTTTGGGTCTAGTCTATTTGATGTTCACTGTGCTTCTTGAATGTGGATTTCCCCATTCTTTAAAATACCTGAGAAGTTTCCTCCTAGTATTTCTTCCACAATTTCTCAGCGATGCCCCTGTCCCTCCCTCTTCTGAATACCCAGTCATATATATATCATTCTTTTTGATGTCATCTCATGATTCTAATGTTTTCATTTTCTGTATTTCTCATATCTGATTTTTCTTCTAGTATGTTTCCAGTGAGGCTCTTATCTTCTTGTTAACTGACCATCTGTTACTAACGCTTACCCCCACAATAAGGGATTTATCTTTAACTGCTCCACAAATTGCTGTCTGTCAGATACTCCTCTAAATCTGAACATTCAGATTAAGACAGACTAGGAAGAAGGATTGGCTACCCACTTCTGAAATAGCAGGCCTCTGAAAACCCTATGCACAA
>NW_006399979.1:1322755-1340381 GCF_000299155.1 Elephantulus edwardii | reverse complement strand
GCGCAGGATAGAGCAGGGTTTAGAGCTGTTGTGCATAGGGTCGCTATGAGTCGGAAACGACTCGATGGCACATAACAATAACAACATCATGTTGGACACTTCTGCCATTTCAGTCTTAATATTTTGTGTTGCATTTTCATTCTTTTCTGTTATTTCCAGTACTGTGTTGGCTCTACCCTCTCTGTCTTGTGATGATTTTTAAAGTTCTTATATCTCTTTATCTATACTATCAATTCTCTTATCTTTTGTATTTTTTGCCACAGCTTTTCAAGTTTCACCTTATCAATGTATTTCTTCTGGATTATTTTTTCTGGGGTATTTGTTTTCTTAGTTGTTTCTTTCATAATTTGCATTTTTTTCTGTAGCTGTTCAAGTAACTTCACATCAATATATTTCTTCTGGTTTTTTCTATCTGGGGTATTCATTGGCTCTGCTTTTTTTAGAAGAAGGATTATTTTGTTTCTTCATGATAACTGAGGCAGACTGCTATTTTGTTTACATTATGTGAGTCTTAGTAGATATTAGGTTGTTGTAACTATATAGTGACCCAGAATATGGCAATGTTTTGTGAAGGATCTGTATATTTGTGCTCTCTTCTTGTGGGCCTAAGGCCCAACAGCAGTGATTCCTACGTAGTACTTGAATAGGAAACCAGGAAGCCTGTTGTTCCCTTGCAGAACTGGCATCTCTACCTCACTTGAGCTGCTTGAGCTGTCCTGCTCCCTTTTACTTGAGCTTAAGGGGTCCCATGTGGTGTAGTTGAATCACAGTGATACCCTCAAAGTACCTGAATGACAAACCAGGAAGCTTGTTGTTCCCTTGCAGAACTGGCGTCTCTGCCTCACTTGAGCTGCTTGAGCTGTCCTACTCCCTTCTTGAACTTAAGGGGTCCCACATGGTGTACGTAAACAGCAGTCTGTTCCTGCCTTCTTGTTGGTATTTGCCATCGATTGGAACCATAGCTGACACTACAGCAGGTTTTCAGAGGACCTCTTTAAAGTTTAAGGAGCAGTGGTATTAGTTTAAAGGGTAAGGTGCATCTGATTCAAGCTATGGTATTTTCAGTTACTTGCTGTGCATCTGCAAGTTGGACCATGAATATGGATGACAGAAGACTTGATCCCTTTCAGTTGTGGTGTTGGAGAAGATTACTGGATATCCCATAGTCTGCACAGAGAACAAACAAGGATATTTTGAAGCCAAGTGCAACCATGGTATTCCTTGGAGGCAAGGATGGCAAAGCTTTATCTCACGTACTTGGAGTATGTGTTAGGAGGGGCCAATTCTTGGAAAAGGACATCTTTTTTTTTTGAAAGATGGAAGTTCCATGAAAAAGAAGAAGACCATTGGATGGGCAAACTAATGCTTTGACTCTAATAATGAGCTCACACATATGTTGGAGATGGTGAGGAAGGTGCAGGATAGGTCATGGTTCAGATCTGTTATTATAGATTTGCTGTGAGTCGTACTTTACTCTGTGGGACTTAATAACAACAAATAACACAAGAAGAGACTGCCCATCTTTCTTTCTCAGAGCAGCTGGTGGATTCCGACTGCTTGACTTTGGTTTGGCAGCCCAACTCCTTTTATATTAGGTCACCAAAATTCCTGATACATAGGGTAGTTACAGTACACGGAGGGCCACGGCCACATTAACACATAATATTAATCATGGTATCATGGAAAATACTGCATTTATGATTACAATTTTGTTGAGTGAAGTCTGGAAGGATTTCTGTTGTGGAGTTACATGTCCCGATGAGGATGGTGCAGGCTAGGACCAGGTTCAGATCTGTTGTCCATAGGGACACTATGAGGTGTACTTGACTTGAGGCACATAACAACAATAACCATCATTCAATTTGAGTCAGTGGGTTTCCCCCAAACACTTCTGTGCTCAGAGTGTTTATTTGGTTGGCATGAATGATTTAATCATATCTCCACCATTGCTGTCCTTCCTGAGGTTTTTCTGGCCTGTCCACCTCAGAGTTACTTCATTATTACAAACCTTAGCTCTGTTCTAGAGGCCTCAGGCCTCATCAAAATGTTCACTAACATTGTAAATTCTCATTTAACATCCCACTTTATTCTGGTTGTACCACAAAATAACCAGCCTACAAATTATTTCACTCTTAAAAAAAGGTATTTACACTTTTAAGTGTAATGGGGAATAAGTGGGATTTTCTTCTTATTAACAGTCTTTTTTGAGCTGCTAAAAAATTTGCATTTATAAAAGAATTGGTTCATATAGTCTTGGAAAAGTTCAGTATATAGACTGAAAAGGTATAGAAAAAGGTTACATCCCTGATGTAGAGTCCTTTTTTGATTTTGAACAGTGTTCCCCTGCTCTGTTCACACAGCAGCTCCTTGGTCTTAGTATAAGTTTGGGATGAGCATAGTCAAGTGTTCTGGATTCTCATTCTTCTCAGTGTTAGCCACAATTTGTTGTGATCCACACAATCACATTCATATGCATAGTTGATAAAACAGAGATTTATGATCCATCTGACATCAGCAATGATATTGCTAGTGACACAGCCTCTTCTAAACTTGGCTTGTGTTTCTGGCGGTTTCTATTGAGGGGTCAGTCCTTGGAGAAAGATAGCATGCCTAAAATGTCAGATGGTAGTACAGAGTGGAAGACCCTAGTTGAAATGATTTGACACTTACTGTGGCAGTGGGGTCAGGTGTGTTGGATACAGTGAAGTTGGCTCAGAATAAGGCAAGGTTCAGAGCCTTTAATAGGACCACTGTGATTTGTAGTCCACACAACAACACCTAATAGCAACAACAACATATTCCTGCATTGTAAAGGAAGGGAAATATACGGACCACTGATAATATGAACATTAATCAGATTTGCCTTTCTTTTTTCCTGCTCCTTTAGAGGCTAGCCTCTCCTTATTTATTATTTCTCTATTTCCACAGGTCAGTCTTTAGTTTCTTGGTTCACTATTTCAGCTTGTATTCCTTTTGCTGCTTCACTTTTACCTTTTGTTTGCAGATGACCCTTTCTTTGCTGGGGGGTGTGTGTAGGGTGTGGGTGGGGGTGTTGGGGTGTGTGTTTTCATTCCACTTTAGTGGGAGGGTTGGCTGACAGTCTTGCTGATCTCTTTTGGCCTCCTCCTTCATGGCCTCTGAGCTGAGCTGGTCTTCCCTTTGGTAATCTTGGCCATGGGAAAGGTGCATACTGAGTTTCTGTTGGCCTATGTACACATCACCTCCTGAGCCTCTGGGCCCTCTTTTCCATTTTCACTGCCTAGCATTTCAGACTGTTGACATGTCTGTCTGGACAAGCTGATTGTTCTACTTAATGATCACTCCTCTGATAATCGGATCCTCAGTTTGTTATCTATTGCCCACACTATCATTCTAAAGAGTGCACATTTCCTGGCAGGAAATAAAGACATTTTAGAGATTAGGTTCCTATCTAGCTACCAGTTTGCATTCATTATATTGTTAATGTTGAATCCTTGGATAGTTCCCCTTAACTGTTTTCCCCTGATTTCAGAATTTTCCTGTTTCTCATCCTTTGTACATGTCATCTGGAACTCTCATATTTTTATCCACGAGGCATTTTGTTCAATTTAGTAAATTCTTCCTAGTTCTCTTAGAAGCCTCAAGTCCTACTTTATTACCACACAGATTGTATCTTTTATGTTTTGCAGCTGTAATTCACTTGCTTATTGCTGTGGAGTGTGGACCGACTCATAGCTGACCCTCTAGTGAATTTTCAAATGCTGTAAATTGCATGGGAGGAGATTACCCATCATTTTTCTTTGGAATGGCTGCTGGACACAAACCACTTAACTCACTTAAGCACTCAACTCACTACCCATTGTTATGTGACATTGATTCATGTATGACTTCTACTGACCCTACGGAAAAATAGATCTGAAGCCTATTTTATCCTGTGGCTTCACATCTCTGACTTACTTGAGTCCATTGCTGTAGACTCTGTGTCAATCTACCTTATTAAGGGTCTTTCTTTCTTCCACAGACCCTCCACCTTCCAAGTATGATATCTCTTTCCAAAGAATAGCACCTCCTAACCAAGGAGTTCTGGTCACTTAGTGGTAAGGAATTGTACTGCCAACCCAGAGGTTGTTTGGTTGTTGTTGTTAGGTGCCATCAAGTTAAGTGCGACTCATAGCGACCCTAAGAACAAAAAATCTGAACCTTGTTCTATGCTGCCATCCTCATACTTCTTGACACTCAAGAGCCCATCGTGGCAGACATTATGGCAGTCCACTTGGTTGAAGGTATTCCCTTCTTCACTGACCCTCCACCCTTCCCAGCATTATGTTCTTTTCCAAGGAACAGCCCCTCTTGGCAACTTGCCCAAAGTATGCGAGGCAAAACCTCGTCGTTGTCTTCAAAGAGGATGCCGGCTGCACCCTCAGCAAGACATATTTGTTTGTTCCTTTGGCTGTCCATAGGATGTTCAGTGTTCTTCTCCAGTACCACAGCTCAAAGGCATCAGTTCTTCTGTCATTCTTATTCATTGTCCAGCTCTCAGATGCATAGCAAATGATTTGAAAGACTATGGCCCGAATCCAATGCACCTCAGTCATCAAACTGACATTGTTACTCCTCAATAATTTGGAGAGGTCCTTAACTGCAGACTTTCCCAGTGCAATGCATTTCCTTATTTCCTGACTGTTGGTACTAATTAATTGTGGGCCCAAGTAAGACCAAGTTGTTGACAGTTTCAATCTCTTCTCCATCCATCATGATGTTGGTCCAGTGGTAAGAATCTTTATTTTCTTGACGTTGAGATGCAATCCATACCAGAGTTACTTGGTTCAAATTCACGAGCTGCTCTTGGGGAAAAAGATGGGCAATTTCCTCTCATGTAATTTACTGCCTCTGAAAATCTACTGGAGGATCAGCTATGGGTCAATTTAAACTCGATGCTACACAACAACACAGTAACCACAACAACATGCCTAAAGTATATGAGACAAAACTGTACCATCTTTGCCTCCAAGAAGTACTCTGGCTACACCTTCTACAAAACTTCTCTTTGTCTATTTGTTAGTCCATGCGATATTGAGTACTGTTCTTCGATACCACAACTCAAAGGCATCAGTTTTTCTTCTGTCATTCTTATTCACTGTCTGACTTCAGATGTATAGCATGTGACTGAAAAGACCGTGGCCTGATCAGGCACACCTTAGTCTTTAAGCTTAGTCTTTTAACAATTGATATCACTGCTCCTCATTACTTTGGAGAGTCCTTCACAGCAGACTTTCCCAATACATTACTTCTTTGAGTTTCTCTACTACTAGTCCCAAGGGTGTTGATTGTGGACAATCAGTAACACAGAGTCAATCTACCAAAAAGAATTGGCTGACATTGAATTATTTCAGGAAGCTGCTTATGATGAAGAGCCAATTGTAATAAAGGAAGAAGGTGTAGCTGCAAAGAAGGCATTGACAAAAAATAAGGCCCCAGGCATCAATGGCATACCAGTTGACATGTTTAAACTAACAGTTGCAGCCCTAGAATTGCTCACTAGTCTGTGCTAGGAAATTTGGAAGCCAGCTACCCACTACGCCCCCTTATATCATAATTGTTCTTCTCCCAGATTTCCAAGGCAATAGATCTTTTCATCTATGCAACTCTCACTCCTAATATAACATCAAACAGTATTTATTAAGCTAATTTTATTGGTTTTATTTACTCATTCCTCTGTCACTAAGGTGGTGGCTAACAGCCTCAGGAAGAAGAGGATTTTGTTACCTTCTTGTAACTATTTTAGTTAGTCTGATTTTTGTAAAGGAAATGGGTTAAAACAGAATCTACCTCTTGAAAAGCCCATGGCTGTTAGAGGGCTTCTGTAGGTTTATATCTATAGTGTAGGGTGCTGAGCAAATCAATGGTTAACTAATGTGTTACTATAAACAGCTCCTGTGCATTTTTACAACAGTTTTAGGACAATGAATTAACAAGTTGACTAAATCATTATTAGTCTCTAATGAGAAGGAGTGAGGTTCAGTCTTTAGAAGAATGAGGAGAATAGATTATTAAAATAGTGGTTTTGCATACTAAAGAAAATTACATGCCATCTTTTATCAAGGTGCCCTGGTGGCATAGTGAACGTGTGGGGTGGCTGATTGGAAGGTCACTGATTCAAACCCATCAGCTACTTCCTAGGAGATAGATGTGTACTCTTTCCCTGAAATGATTACAGCTTTGGAAACCTGTTGGAGGGTCACTGTGAGTTGGACTTGGCCTCTGCAGCATTTGGTCAGCTCATCAAATTTCTTGTAGTAGCTGTTACCTAAAAGGGCAGGAAGTTATAAAAACCTTTTAAACTACCAACCTTCTGTTTAGCAACTATACCACTAGAGATCCTTGAGTATTCTTTAAAAATTTTTTTAGATTAAATAATTTGTATTTAGGGAACAAAACAAAATTATACTTATGAAATAAAATGCTAATTCAGGATATAATCTTCTAGTTAATAAAATGAAAAATAGATTTTTTTATTTAAAACTATATATGTATATATTTCTTTCGAAGTAAAAAAATGTATTCCTACATGAAATAAATATATAGATATGTTTCTATTTCTACATGAAAGAAATAAATGTATTTCTACAAGAAAGAATTTATATTTAGGAAAATGAAAAGATTCCTATTACTTAAATATAATTTTTCCTCTTTTAAATACAGATTCTTCTATATAAAAAAATTTTTTTAAAGAATACTCAAGTAGAATATTCAAAAGACAGAGGAAAATGGGGGGGGGAAGTCAAAATAGATGTCAGAAGAGACTTTGAAAATTGCATTAGAGTGTTGAGAAGCCAAAACAAAGGGAAGAGATGCTGAAGTAAAAGAGCTGAACAGAAGATTTCACAGGACAGGATAAGAAAATAAAGCAAAGTATTATAAAGGAATGTGCAAAGAGCTGGAGAATAATAATAGAGAAGAATTGGCATTTCTTCAGCTGGAAAAACTGACAAACAAATTTAAGATGTCAGTTGCTTTATTGAAAGATGGTCTGAATAAAATCTTGAATAATCATGAAAGCATCAAAAGAAGATGGAAGGAATACACTATACCAAAAAAGAATTGGTTGATGTGGAAATGTTTCAAGAAGTACCATTTGATTAAAAGCCAATGGTAATGAAGGAAGAACTTCAAGCTTTACTGAAGACATTGGAAAAAAGTAAAGCCCCAGGAATTGAGGCAGTACCAGTTGACATGTTTCAACTAAGAGATTCATCCCTGGTCATGCTCACCAGTCTATGCTAGAAAATTTGGAGGACAGCTACTTGGTTGACTTGAACCCAATCCTAAGAAAGGTTATCCAGCAGAATGTGGAAATTACTAAGCAGTATCATTAATATGACATGCAAGCAAAATATTGCTGAAGGTAATCTAAAAAGTCTAGAATAGTACATAGACAGAACTGCCATAAGTTCAAGCTAGGTTTAGAAGAGGCTGTGAAAGAGAATCTTAGGAAATGTTTATTTGTATGTTATTGACTACGCAAAGGCATTAGACTGTGTGAATCGTAACAAATTATGAGTAAGATTGAAAAGAATGGGAATTCTGCAACACTTAATTGTACTCATGCAAAACCTGTGCAAATATGCAAGGGATCCCTACCTAGTTTAAAATTAAGAAAGGTATGTGTCAGGGTTATATCCTCTCTTGATATATATTCAGAAGCTGGACTCTGAGGAAGAATGTGGTATTAGAATCAGTGGAAAAATCCCCACCAACTTGGAATTATGTAGGTGATACAACCTTCTTCCTTGAAAGTGAGGAGGAGTTGAAAGTGCTTACTCCATAAGATCAAAGACTATAGTATTCAATATGGATTTCATCTCATCATCATGAAAACAAAAAATTCTTACCACTGGACCAAGGCAACATTGTGATGGAGAAGAGATTGAAATTGTCAGTGACTTCATCTTACTTGGGTTCACAATAAACACCTTTCGTACCAGCAGGAAATTAGGAGATGTATTGCCTTTGGAAAGTCTGCAGTGAGGGACCTCTCCAAAATACTGAGGAGCAATGATGTCAGTTGAAGACTGAGGTTCGTCTGATTTAGGCCAAGGTCTTCTCAGTCATTTGCTGTGTATCTGAGAGCTATACAACAAATAAGAATGACAGGAGAAAAATTGATGCCTTTGAGTTGTAGTGTTGGAGAACAGTACTGAATATCCCCTGGACTGTCAAAAGAACAAACCACATATGTCTTGGAAAAAGTGCAGCAGAAGTGCTTCTTGGAAGCAAAGATTACAAAGTTTCATCTCACACACTTTGGGCACATTGTTAGGAGAGGGTGTTGCTTGGAGAGGGATATCATGCTTGGAAAGATGGAGGGCCAACCAGAGAGAGAAAGACACTCAGATGGTAACACAGAGGCTGCAGCAGTGGATTCAAGTATGTCAGAAATGACGAATATGGCACATGATAGGACAGTGTTCAGATCTGTTGTTCATAGGTTCACTATGAGTTGTACTTGAATCAACAACACCTAACAGACTCTTCTTTCTATGTATATGGAGTTTACGTTGTTGTGTACCATTTTTGTGTACTCTCCAGCAAGTTCAGAAGTACAGAAGGTCTGTCTTTCTTCCGCAGAGCAGCTGGTGGATTTGAACTACTTCGTTTTGGATTGTCAATGCAACCAGTTGCCATTAATCACCAGAGCTCCACATGAACATACATACGTATGTACAAGTATATACAAGCTCTAATGACATAGTGGGCTAAGTTATGCCTTATTCAGGCCATGATCTTTTCAGTCACTTGCTATGCTGCTAAGAGCTGGACATTGAATAAGGATGACAAAAGAATTGGTTCCTTTGAATTTGTGGTATTGATAAGAGTACTGAATATCCCATGCACTGCCAAGAGAACAAACAGGTATGTCTTGGAAAGGATGCCTCTAGAGTGGTCCTTGGAGGAAAAGATTATAAACCTTTGTCTCACCTACTTTGGCATGTTTCTAGGAGAGGCTATTCCTTGCAGATGGTCACCATGTTTGGAAAGGTAGAGGGATGAAAAGAGAGAAAGATTCTGAACCAGATGGATTGGCACAGTGACTACAGTTGCAGTGGATTCCTGTGTGTTATGGATTATGGACGGCACAGGAGAGGTCAGGGTTCAGATCTGTTCAAAGTTTCACCATGAGTTGTGCTCGATGGCATCTAACAGCAACAACAACAGAAGCATGGTCCATAACATACTGTGCTGCTAATCAAAAGGCCTTGAACGTCTCTGGTGGTCCGAATCCCTCTGCAGCACGGGAGGAGAAGGAAGAAGGAGAAGGCTCTTCCTTGTAAAATTGACAGCCATGGAAGTCTGTGGGAGGATTGTTACCAATTGGAACTGACGTGCTGTGTGTGAGTGATTTGGAAAAGATTACAGAGAGGATTAAATTGACTTGATAAGCAGTATGGTTAGTTTTAACTCACACCAATATATTCGTGTAGTTTAATAAGTTTTCTCCAATGTTTAAAGGAAAATCATATATTGGGAGACATGTGTTGACTTTCTGCATTTAGTAGGAAAAGACTGCAGTCAGTAGGTGGCAGCCTACACTTTGGAATCAGCCAGCCTCTCTTGGCATTGTATCAGCTCTCTGGAACTTCTTTGAAGCATTTGAAATTCATCAGAAGGTAGAATTTGAAAGATTACAGGCCACTGAACTAATATTATAAGTTGAATACTATTTCATATTAAGGAGACCGAATTGTGTAATTAGAGACAGTGTTGCAGCAAAGGAAGGGAGAAGCTGCTGTTTGTATTCCAGGCAGTGCAGATGAGGGTGAGTTTAGCATTATTATACTGCTGCTCTTTTCATTCCCTCTCCTTTGACAAAATAAATCAATACTCTGTTATATCAAGGTATTGTTTTGTGACAATGGAATTGAACTAAAATAGTATAGCTTCATCAACTGGTTGCGTTCTAAATAATAGCTTAAAACATCTTTAGACAACCAAATGCAATGATCAAGAGGCAGCAATGAGATTGTAAGCTGAGAATAAGATAGGATAATTACAAGTAGTTTGAGAAAGGACATCAAAGGCTGATTTTAATCTTTGTGTGAATTTATGTTGAGATGGCATGAGCTTTCATTTATGTATATAATGTGAAAAATTCCACGTCATTTATATAAACAGGATCAGCCCACCATACTGTCATTTTCTGTAAAAATGTGACATTTTTGCTTTATTTCAAAAAGATTTCTGTGTAAGAGTTATGCTTTTATTAACCCTTCCCCCCATATTAATGTTCCTGGGTTACAGTCATTCGGCTGTGTTTTGTTTCCAATTTATTGAAGGAAATTTAGGTGAGGAAAAGAACAGTGGTGGATTTACTGGATTGGTCCACAGGCCTAAACATCTGCCTTTTCACAGGACTTGATGTTTTTCCATTACCGTATTCATTCCTTCATACCACCAGTGTGGTTTGTCATAGCAGCTTGGGAAAACTAATATAACCACTGACTTGTTTTCTTATGTAAACATCACAAAAATTATATAACCAGATACTTTAATATACTGAAGTCAGGGAAGAAAACTAGGGCAGGCATGTGGAGAAGAGTTTTCATCTCGGTTATTGTTGGTTGTGTTCAAGATGATGCCTCCTCATGATGACCTCATGTGTAATAAATATGCCAGTATATGAAATCTGATTTTTGTGCCTCACTACCCTGTCTTTAAAAATGAAAGGAAATGACTGATGATAGGTTCTTCTAGAACCTTTTGGTGGGCACATTTCTCATTGTACTTTGTATTTTAATTTCTTTTTAATAGGACAAGCATTTTGTTAATTAGTTGACTTCTTTTCCATTAAAGGATCTGTGAATATAATAATTGTTATCTCATTTAGGAATTACATTTAATATTCACATGTCTTTCTCTACTAAGTTTTGAATTTGAGACCTGTAAGCAAATTTTTTTACTCTTCACATTTTTACATGAAATATGAAAATGAAATAAGCATCTTTAGTAGAATGGTGATCTTTCCATTCATTATGTGTTCCTGCTACAAAAAATGGGCTTTGTGGGTTATAATTACCTTCTTAGATTTAGTGTCAAAATTCTTTTGAAGAATAGCAATCTGAGATGGGATTTGGTCTTTGGGTAGTTGAAACTCATTTTACTGAAGAACAAACTTAGATTAATGAAAATTTCTGGATTGGAATGAATAGTTTATTTTCCATATAGAAGTATATACACATATGTCTTAGAAGCAAATTGAGTTACCTTCTATTGATTTTAAGAAGAGATTGAAACTGTCAACAACTTCATCTTACTTGGCTCCACTATTAACACCCATGATACCAGCAGTCAGGAAATAAGGAAATGCATTGTACTGGGAAAGTCTGTAGTTAGGGACCTCTCCATATTATTGAGGAGTAATGATGTCAGTTTGAGGACTAAGGTGCATCTGATTCAGGCCATGTTTTTTCCAATCACTTGCTATGCTTCTGAGAGCTGGACAATGAATATAGATGACAGAAGAAGAATTGATACCTTTGAGCTGTGATGTTCGAGAAGAACACTGAACATCCTATAGACTACGAAAAAAACAGACAAACATGTCTTGGAGAGGGCGCAGCCAGAGTGCTCTTTGGAGACAGGAATGTTGAGGCTTTGCCTCATATACTACGGGCATGCTGTTAGGGGGTACTATTCTTTGGAGAGGAACATGATACTTGGAGGGGTGGAGGATCAGCAAAGTAAAGGAAGACCCTCAAGCAGGTGGATTGATACAGTGACTGCTGCAATAAGCTGTACTGTGTCAGGAAGTCTGAAGATGACACAGGATAAGACAGAGTTCGCATCTGCTGTTCATAGGATTGCTATGAGTAGTACTTGACTCGATGGCACCTAACAACAACAACAGCAACAATAACTTTTCCCCCAAATAAGTATTAACAAGTTGGTTTAGTCTTTATTTTCTAGTATACCTATAAAATACTTAAACAAATATTAATAGCTTTAAGTATTAATAACTTTTTTATTTTCTAGAAGTCAGGTACTTTAAATTGGGCTTTCACTGTCAAGTTTCTTTATTTTAAAAGCACACATGTGACAGAAAGTAGATGAAGAATTTACTTAAAATGCTTTTCTTTCTGTCTCTTCTCTCTTACCTAATTGAAGGAGTTACCTTAAGAATGAGAATAAAAATATTATGGCATACACTTCATTTTTATGAAGTTTCCCTTGCATATTTCTCTGATGCTATTTTGTGAATTCTTACTAAGAAAGGTTTCATAATCTACTATAAATTAGAATTGTTATAATGTTCTGTGTGTTTCTGTTTCTCCAGAAATCAAATTGATACACTCATAAATTGACCTGTTGACCAGTGGCACAACAAATAACTATAAAAATACAATTACTGCTACAAAATATTTAGTATACTTTGTAGTGAGCCCTGAAGGCTTAGTGGTAAAGAGTTGTGCTGCTAACCCAAAAGCATGTGATTCAAAACCACCAACTGCTTTGCAGAAGAAAGATGGACTGTCTTTCCTATGAGATTTATAGCCTTTCAAAACTCACTGGATGATCAGCTATGAGCCACTTCCAACTTACTGGAACATAACAACAACACAATTTGTAGGGGATATAGTTAGAAGGAAGTTGAGGATTTATCTAATCTGGTGATTATCAATTAAGGATGGTTTTGCCCATTGCAGTGGGTCATTGCAGTGTCTAGAGGGAGTTTTGTTTGCTATTTCTAAGGCTAGGTAAAACACTACAGACATTTAGTAAGGAGAATGCAGGAACTCTGCTAATGATCCTACAGTGAATGCAACAGATCCTTCTAGCCCTCAAGGAATTACTTGCCCCAAATGTTAATAATGCCAAGATTGATAAACCTAATCTAGCTCACTGAGTCCAAGATGTGGCCAAATCTGGAACTCAAACTTCCTCAAATCTAATTTCAGGGATTTTTTTGACCAACATTTTCCTTCTTTTTTTATAAATATGTATCTTAATAAAAACATAAGTATAAGAAATACTTTCTAAACTTTTATAATAAAGCAAACCCAAATTTGTGGAGTTTTATTGTTGTGTTTTTCATTTGGGTTTTTTTTGTGTAATAATTTACTGTGGTTTAGGTGAAAGTTTACAGGCAAATTAGTTTCTCATTCAGCCTTTATATGCAGTTTATTCTGTGACTTTCATTGCAATCTCTGTAATGCATTAGCACATTCCTCATTTCCACCTAGGTTTCTCTGTTTTGTTTGCCCAGCTTTTCTGCTTGTTACTACCTTCTTAACTTTGCTTTTGATCTCAAAGAATTGGTTGTCCTGAGGAGCATGCACCACCCATGTGTTACTAGATTTATAAACCTATAAAGCTGAGAAGTGATCACTGGGAATGGCTTCAGTTCTAATTTAGATGACACAACCTTGCTTGCTGAAACTGAGGAAGACCTGATGCATTTGCTGCAGAAGGTTGACTGCAGCCTTCAATATGGATTGAAGCTCAACATCAAGAAAACAAAAATTCTCACCCATTGGCATCATCATGGTAGATGGAGAAGAGATTGAGATTGTTAACAGCTTCAGCTTGCTTGATTCTACTCTTGGAACCTGCAGCCAGGAAATCAAAAGATGAATTGTATTGGGAAAATCTGTTTTCAGGGACCTCTCTAAAGTACTGAAGAACAACGATGTCAGTCTACAGACTAAGATGAGCCTGATCTAAGCCACGGTCTTTATGATTACTTGCTATACATCAGAGAGTCAAATAATGACTAAGGATGATAGGAGAAAAATCTATGTCTTTGAGTTGTGGTACTGGAGAGAAGTATTGAATATACATACTAAGAACTGCTAAGAGAACAAACAGGTCTGTCCTGGAGAGGGTGAAACCAGACCACTCCTTGGAGGCAAGATTTTGTAGCTCCATCAGAATACTTTGGGCATGTTGGCAAGATGGACCAGTCTTTGGAGAAGGACATTACGCTTGGAAGGGTGGGGGGACAGTGCAAGACACGAAGACTCTGTATGAGGTGGATTAACTCAGTGACTGGGGTAATGGGGTAGGTGTGTTGGAGACAAGGAATTGACTCTAGATAGAGTACGGTTCAGAGCTGTTGTTCATAGGGTTACTATGAGTCACAAGTGACTTGATGGTACATAACAACAACAACAAAGACTGTAGTCTCTCATATACCAGTAAGTCAACCCTTTTGGGCATTTTAATTTTATTTTACCTTTTTCCTTTTATTTTATGTAATACCTTCTGTTGTGATCCCATTCAGCACAGTAGATAATAATGGTTGGGTACTATGTAGTTCTTCTAGTTTCAGAATAGTGGTTCATGTGGTCTATTTATTTCCTTGAATTTTATTTTCTTTATTTTTCTTTGCTTCTCATGGAAGGAGACTATGTATGCTTGAAAGATTTTAAAGCCCCTGTTGCTGCTCACCAAAGTTGGGTGTAGGACAACATATTCTAGATGTCCTGTGAGATTATGGTCTCTAGCCCTCAAACTTTGTAAGGTAGTCCTGGGAAGTGTATATTAAGCCGAAGAAGTTTTCTATGTCTGTGTCTCCTGTGTATTTTATCCATGAATTTATTTACAGCATGTACAGATGTATATTATAAATATATAGTGCCAATTCTGTAAATGCATGTGGATATATTTCAGTGCACCTGCTTACTCTTGTTCTTCAAGAAAGGAGTGCATCAGGGATATATCCTTTCTCCATACATATTAAATTTATATGCTGAAATGATCATTCAGGAGGCTGGACTTAATGAAGATGATTGTGGCATTAGAATTGGAGGAAGACTTATCAATAACCTGCATTATACTCATAACACAAATGTTGCTCATTGAAACTGAGGAGGACTTGAAGCATTTGCTGCAGAAGGTTAAGGATGTGGTCTTCAATATGAATTACATCTCAACATCAAGAAAACAAAGATCCTCGCCACAGGGCCAATACTCAGCATGCTGATAGATGGAGAAAAGATTGAGATTATTAATGATTTCATCTTGCTCATATCCCCAATCAACACTTTTGGCAGCAGTATTCAGTATATCAAAAGAAGAGGTGCATTGGAAAAATCTGTCAAGGACTAAGTACAGAGTACTAAAGAGCAATGATGCTAGTCTAGAGACCAAGGTATGTCTGATCCATTCCATAATCTTCTCAGTTGCTTTTTATGCAACTTTGGGATTTTGCTTTTTATGGGATCTGTGTGGTGAATAAGGATAACAAAAGAAGAATTGATATATTCGAGTAGTGGGGCTGGAGAAGAGTATTGAACATACAATAGACTGTCAAGAGAATAAAAAGTTCTGTCTTGGAGAGGGTGAAAAACAAAGTCACTCCTTAGAGGCAAGGATTTTGAAACCCCATGCACAAACTTTGGGCATATTGCCAAGAGGGACAAATCCTTAGAGAAGGACATCATACTTGGAAGGGTGGAGGAGTCAGCACAGGAGAGGAGTTATCTGGGATGAGTCAGATTGACACAGTGGCTGTCAGAGATGGTGAGGTTGGCTCAGAATAGGGCAAGGTTCCGTGCCATTGTTCATAAGATTGCTGTGAGCCATAGTCTACTTGATGGCACATAACAGCAACAACTCTTGTTTTTTTCCTGATGACACGGCTAAAATATGTGAGAATTCTTACCATCCTTCCTTCTAGGGATCATTCTGACTGCACTTCCTCCAAGATATGTTTCTTCTTCTGGCAGTCCATACTATATTTAACAAGTAGTCTTACTATTTCACAAGGATGTGAGGTGATTAGAAATACTATAGCTTACAAAAAAAAAAAAAACCAAACAAAAATGAAACTCAAATTGATGAGTGAGTTCTGATTGTAATGATCCTACAGTTGGTTTCTGAGATCATAAGTCATAGTGGGAGAAGACTGCCTATCTTCTTCCCATGGAGATGCTGGACATGCTCCCATGAGATTGAACCGCTAGAGATATCCAGCTTTCTCATTTAGTAGCATGATACCTATGGGCTAGACCACCAGAGGGCCATACATCTTATAGAAGCACTCTTCAGACTTCACAGTGATTATCTGTGCTTTCTAACACTTGACAGGTATCTTTTGTAGTAGGTTTCCCCAGTGTAATACATCATTTGATTTATTGACTGCTGCTTCCATGGGCCTTGATTGACCTTTCAAGTCTACTCAGGAGCATTTTAGAAGAAAGTCTTTGTGATCTATTTCTCTAAATGGTCCTTGAGTTGATGACTCATAAGGAGCCTGTAGGACAGGAACTGCCCTATAGAATTTCCAAGGTTTTAATCTTCATGGAAGCTGACTTCTGCATCTTTCTTCTGAGCAGCTGATGGGCTTGAACCACAGAGTGTTGAACGCTGTACCATCAGGGCTTCTAATGCAAACATTTCAGGCAAGAAAACACCATAAACAAGTTCTATGTTGGTACATGAGTAAAAAAAAATTAATGCGTTGACACCTAATAATACTAACAACAACCTATAACAGAGAGAAGGACATAAACCTTCTGCCCAAGAAACCCTGCAACCTTGTGTTTGCCCCCCTACTTACCCTTCAGTCCTCTCTCTTTATCTTCTTCCACCTTTGGACTTTTGCACACATCTTAGTAATTTTTCCATTTTTACAATAATGATCTTATGGAATATTTGTCCATAAGAGACTGAGATTGTTCACTCAGCATAATGCTTTTCAGCCTCTGCCAAGTTAAATAGCATTTTTCAAAATCAGTGCTCCTGGATGCTGCATAGTATCTCATTGTGTGACGGTACTATGGTTTCTCAGGCATTTGTTTGTTGATGGGCTTTGGTCTGTTTCCATTTTCTTGTGATGGTGACTAATGCTGCTATAAACATTGGTGTACTAATCTCCATTTGTATCTCAGTTCTGTTTTCTTCTGGATATATTCCTATCGGTGGAATAGCTGTGTCATATGGAGATCTATGTCCAGCTTTTTGAGGAAACACAAACTGCCTTCCAGAGTGGTTGTACCATTTTACTATCCCACCAAAAGTGTATGTGAATTCTAAACTCTCCACATCCTCTCCAACATTTATTTCTTGCTGTCGTATTAAATTTGTGCTTGGCTATTGTAAATGGTATTACTTTTTTAGTTTCCTTTGTGACTGTGGAGAAATCTCATTGATTTTTTTTTAATATTAATCTTATATCCTGCCACTCTCCTAAATTGGTCCACTAGCACTGGGGAAGGTCACCTCGGATAACAGCAAAGAGGCATCTTTCAGCAAAGAGGCATCTTTCAGGTACCCAGGAAAAACCAGCCGGAGCAGGGAAGACGGGAAGCTGTGCACTGGGGAAGGTCACCTCGAATACAGCAGAGAGGCTGTGCACTGGGGAAGGTCACCTTGGATAACAGCAAAGAGGCTTCTTTCAGGTACCCAGGAAAAACCGGCCGGAGAAGGGAAGATGGGAAGCTGCGCACCCTTGGGCCAGAAAGGATAACATAATCTACACAGGAGTTCTACAGGACACGTCACCTTCCCTTGGAGACAGTACAACTAAACTTAAGAGACACTGGTCAAAAGAAAAAAAAATGTCAGCAGTTGACGTGTTTGGAATCACAGAAGCCAAGAAAGCTTAAGATACAAGCTGTCAGATCATGGGTTGGACAATGGAAGATAT
>NW_006399979.1:1303426-1320340 GCF_000299155.1 Elephantulus edwardii | reverse complement strand
GTTGGACAATGACTAGGGAGGACAGAAGGAGAGTGGATGCTTTTGAGCTGTGGTGCTGGAGAAGAGTACTGAATGTAACATGGACTGCCAGGAAAACAAACAGATTTATCTTGGAGAGGATCAAACCAAGCCACTCCTTGGAGGCAAGGATTCTGGGGCTTCTTCTGACATACTTTGGACATGTTGCCAGGAGGGACGGGTCCTTGGAGAGGGACATCATGCTTGGGAGGGTTGAGGGACAGTACAGGAGGGGAAGACCCTCTATGAGATGGGTTGATTCAGTGACTGGGGTAATCGGGATGGGTGTGTCAGATGCGGTGCGGTTGGCGCAGGATAGAGCAGGGTTTTGGGCTGTTGTGCATCAGGTCGCTATGAGTCGGAAACGACTCGACGGCACATAACAACAACAACAAGAACAACAACAACATATATATATATACTGGGATTGTATGGCACTGGAAACCAGTTTGAAAGTCATCTTCAGGAGCTAGTTCTCCTGTTCGCTGGGAGTGGTGAGCAGTAGGGTGGGATGTTGATTTGCTAAGGGGAGTGAGTCAATGTGATAAAGCCTCCTATTTCAAAACCCGTTAGGCCCCTTGGGCCGGCAACCCTCACGCCTGATTTAAATTGTTTTTGTCAAACATTCTTCTAAATGGTATAGCACTGGTTTTTGCATTGTTGTTCAGAGGTAACTCTGATGTGTCAAATGTGTTAATGGTTACCCATGGTGGACAGTGTTTGGTGGAGATCCCAATTAAAACAAGCTTGGAAGCAGGAATGGCATGTGCTTCTGAAATGTCTTGCCTCTGGAAACTATGAACATGGAGAAATGACCAAAGTTATACAAGTGTTCAGGTCTTTTGTTCATAAGGTTGCTATGAATCATCTACGACTTGCCAGCACTTAACAACAACAACAGCAAATTTATATTTGTATTTACATTTATATTTATATTTACATTTACATTTATATTTGTATTTATTCTTGCAGCATATTCTTCCCATGACTTAGGATTTCCAGTTATTCACTGTTGCACTTTTCTCCGTGCCCACCCCCTTCCCCGCCAAATCACTCTTCTCCTTGAAAAGAAAAAGACAAAGTCTTTCATTGTTATGCAGTCCCTCCTCTCAAGTTCACTCCACTATGCAGCCTTCTCTCTGGACTTCTGTAATGACAAGAATACCCATTCATATATCCCTTTTAAACAGATTTCTCCCTCATCTGTTTCAGTGCAATATACATCATTCCTCCCCTCCTTTTCTGTCTTCCCTCAACCCTGATATCAGTCCTGTTTTACAACAGTGGCCCTATGCAGTATTTGTCCTTTTGTGACTGAGATATTTCAGCATAATGTCCTCCAGGGTATTGTTGCACATTTTACATCCCTGCCCCCCAGTTTGCTTTTCTTTTTGAAAAAGAAGAAAAAAATTCTTTCATTGTTTTACAATTTCCCCCCCTCCCCGAAGTCCACAGTCCACTTATAGTATGTAGTGGCAATGTTGTCACTTATTTACATCCTTCACTCTTTCCTTAAAAGTAATTTCCATGTTCTGTAGAATTACACCTTTAGAAGGTAGGCATTACTTTTGGGGGAATTATAGATTTGTGACTTTCAATGAGAGAAGTCTTTCATGTCAGTATTTTATTGCTCTGATAGTTTTAGTTTGCAGATCCTCTCCTGGGACTGTTTGCATCTGTTTTTAATATCTAGTGTGATCTTCATCTATCAGTGTGAACTTTTTCTTACTCATTCTAGTTGGCCTACTAAGGGATTAAGTTCTGTCACTAATGTTTGGTACATAACTTCCTTTTAGACTACATAGATTCCATTTTTTCTCTTCCGTGTCCCTTTTATGGAGGTTTTTGTCACTCCCTTGCCTGTCTTCTTTTATTGTTGTGCACTCTAATAAGCCAACTGATGTTCAGTCGTAAAAAGGAAATGAAAAAGTGACATATACTGATGGTCTATGCTTTTACTAACATCATGGCTTGATGGTGCTTGGGGAGACTTTAATACCCAGTCAAGATCCACATGCCACTTTAAGTGTACACAAAATCTAAGTCAATGAGTAAGCTTGCTATGCCTGACTAAGACTTTAGTTTCTAAGTAAAGAGTTTCTTCTTAAACTACTGCTATTTAGAAGTTCTGGATTCTCTACCACCTGGCAACTTCATCACTTTCTACACAATTGAAGTTGTTACTCAAATTTAGCTCCATGCTCAGTCATACCTATAAATATGATTGGTGCGTCAGATGCTCACAACTTCTTGTTATGTGTCATTGAGTTGAGTTGACTCATAGTGACCCTATGAACAACAGATCTGAATCCCATCCTATCCTATACCGTCTTAATGATTTCTGACATACTTAAGCCTCTGGCTGTAATAACTTTGTCAAATCAATCTCATTTAGGATCTTCCTGTCATTTTCCCATTAATGGTTTGTTGCATTCATTGAGCCAGTTTTTTACCTAGCAGTGGAATGCTTAGCCTTAATACCACTAAGGTTCTTCTATGTTTAAAAGGTACTAATGCATTCTGAATACTGTTTTTAAAAGTGCAGAATGAATGAATTCCATTTTAATTTGAATCTTAACTCTCACCACAAGATGGGAGGAGCTGAGAAAATAGAGCAGGCAGAGGACTGGTGAGATGATTTGAGTGCAAATTTTAAATTGAAATTTTAGCAGGCCTTAGAATTTCTTGGAAGGCTTGAAAAAAGACAAATTGTTTGACCCCCGCCCCCTGCCCCGAGTTTCTGATTCAGTAGATCTGACCTGAGAATTTTTTACTTCTAACAAGTGTTCAGATGATGCTGATTTGAAGACCACATTTTGAGAGCCTCTGTGTCTCTCCCAGAGTAGTATGACAGTGAAGGGAAGATAAAGTCAGGAAGAGGTGAATAAAGTCCCTGAAGGAGAATTGAGAAGATCTGTGATTCATTGAAAGTTGAGAGAGAAGGATCTTGGACAATTGCTTGGGATTAATATTGTTTGAAATACTGGGAAGTTTCTGTGAAGTGTGGTGATTAGAATGGTGACTGGGAGCTCTGGTGGCCTAGTGGCAAGACACTGTACTGCAATCCCAGAGGTACGCGGTTCAAATCCACCAGATGCTCTGCTGGAGAAGGAGGGGGCAATCTCCTCCTGTACCAGTCAGATCTGATTTGACTGTACACATAAAAATAATACAATAAAAATTAGAATGGTGACTTGATGACCTTAATAATAAACTTTCATGGAAAAATTGTGTCAGAAATTTGTCTAGAGGATTAAGACTGTGGGAATATGATTATATCTTCTATGTCATATACAATGAATAGGTTGTTAGGAACCATCAAGTTGAGTACGTCAAAGAGCAACCCTGTGAATAACAGATCATCTCATCATCTATGACATACTAGAACTTATTGCTGCAGTCCATCTGGTTGAGGATCTTTCTCTCTTTCACCAACCCTCCAGCTTTCTAAGCGTGATATCCCATTCCTAGGAATAGCCTTTCCTAATTACATGCCTGAAGTATGTGAGATGAAGCTCTATTATCTTTGTCTCTAAATAGAAAGTACTCAGGCTGCACCTTGTCTAAGATACATATTTTTTCTTTTGGCAGTCCATGGATTATTTAGTACTCATTTCCAACACTACAGCCTAAATGCATCAGTAATTCTTCTGTCAGCCTTATTCATTGTCCAGATCTCAAATACATCACAAGTGATAGAAAAGACCATGGCTTGAATCAAGCATACTATGGTCTCCAAACTGATAACATTGCTGCCCAGAGAGATCCCTAACTGTAGACTTTCCCAATGTAATATTTCTCCTGATCTCTTGACTGCTGGTAACAAGGGTGTTGATTGTGGATCCTAGTAAGATGAAAGTGTTGGAAATTTCAGTCTTTCCTCTATCTATGATGATGTTCCTTGTTGGTCCAGTAGTGAGGATTTTTGTTTTCTTCATGTTAAGATGGTAATCCATTTTGAAGTCTTTGATCTTCTTATAAAAGCTTTAAGGCCTCCTCACTTTTGGCAAGGTTGTGCCATCTGTATAATGCAGGATGCTGATGAGTCTTCCTCTGACCCTGATAACACGTTTTTCATAGAGTCCAGCTTCTCAAATGATTTGCTTAGCATATAGATTGAATAGGCATGGGAAAAGGGTACAATTCTGATGCATACCTTTCTTTATTTTAAACCATGCAATATTCCCTTCCTCTGTTTTGACAATAATATCTTAGTATAGGTTTCATATTAACATGTGAATTTGAAACTTGAATTTAAAAATCATCTTAATAGATTTGAGGCATTGAACACCAATGATCGAAGACCAGATGAGTTGTGGGGTGACATCAAGGATATTGTTCATGAGAAAAGCAAAAGATCATTGCAAAGAGGAGAAAGAAAAACCAAAATGGATAGAGACTCAGAAAATTGCACTAGAACATCAATAAGCCAAAATAAAGAAGACAGATGCTGAAGTAAAAGAGCTGAACAGAATATTTCAAAGGATAATTCAAGAGGATAAAGTGAAGTATAATGAAATGTACAAAGAACGGGAATTGGAGAATACAAAGAGAAGAACTCATTCAACATTTCTCAAGTTGAAAGAAGGGAAAAACAAATTCAAACCTCGAGTTGCAATACTGAGTGATGGTATGAGCAAAATCTCAGATGATTTTGGGGAAGAATCAAAAGAAGATGGAGTGCATACTTAGAGTCACTGTATGGAAAAGATTGGCTAACACAGAAATATTTCTGGAAGTAGCATATGATATCATCCAGGAAGAGTGCAAAGAGTCATTACAAAGACGGAAGAGGAAGAAAAGACCAAAATGGATGTCAGAAGAAACTCTGAAGATTGCACTGGAGCGTACAGAAACCAAAGCACAAGGAAGAATTCAAGATACTAAAGAGCTCAACAGAAGATTCCAAAAGGCAGCTCGGAATGACAAAGCAAAGTACTACAATGAAATGTGCGAGGAGCTAGAGTCAGAAAATCAAAAGGGCCGAACTCGCCCAGCATATCTTAAGCTCAAGGAACTGAAGAAAAAATTCAAATCTAGAGTTGCTGTAATCAAGGATGCTTTGGGCAGAATATTAAATGATCCAGGGGTTGTTAAAAGAAGATGGAAGGAATATACTGAGTCATTGCATAGAAAGGAATTGGCAGATACAGAAGAATTTAATGAAATAACATATGAGCAAGAGCCTATGGTGATGAAGGAAGAAGTTCAAGCTGCTTTGAAGGAAATAGCAAAAAATAAGGCCCCCGGAATAGATGGTATACCAAGTGAAGTATTTCAGATAACAGATGTTGCCCTGGATGTGCTCACCAAGTTGTGCCAAAAAATCTGGAGAACAACCACTTGGCCAACTGACTGGAAGAGATCTATATTTGTTCTCATTCCAAAGAAGGGTGACCCAACTGAGTGTGGAAACTAAAGAACAGTGTCATTGATTTCACATGTAAGCAAGATTCTGCTGAAGATCATCCAAAAACGATTAGAACAGCACATTAGCAGAGAACTGCCGGAAGTCCAGGCTGGGTTTAGACGGGGTCGTGGTACTAGGGATATCGTTGCTGATGTTAGATGGATCTTGGCTGAAAGCAGAGAATACCAGAAGAATGTCTATCTGTGTTTCATTGATTATGCAAAGGCATTTGACTGTGTGGATCATAACAAACTGTGGCTGACTCTGAGAAGAATGGGAATCCCAGAACATTTAATTGTGCTAATGCGAAACCTATACTTGGACCAAGAGGTAGTAGTCAAAACAGAGCAGGGTAACACTGCATGGTTCAAAATTGGGAAGGGTGTGCGCCAGGGATGTGTCCTGTCTCCATACCTTTTCAACATGATGCAGAGCAGATTATCCAACAGTATTATCCAAGAGGCTGGGCTCTACGAGGAGAATTGTGGCATCAGGATTGGTGGAAGGTCTATTAACAATCTCCGTTATGCAGATGACACAACCCTGCTTGCTGAAACTGAGGAGGACCTCATGCAGTTGCTGTGAAGTGTCAAGGACTGCAGCCTTCATTATGGACTGAGGCTCAATGTCAAGAAGACCAAGATTCTCACCACTGGACCAATTGGCAGCGTCAGGATGGATGGCGAAGAGATTGAGATTGTTCACAACTTCAGTTTGCTCGGCTCCACAGTCAACACTCTTGGCACCAGCAGTCAGGAAATCAAAAAGCGTATCGCGATGAGAAAGTCTGCTGTTAGGGACCTCTCTAAAGTACTCAAGAGCAACGGTGTCTCTCTGGAGACCAAGGTGTACCTGATACAGGCCATGGTCTTTGCAATCGCTTGTTATGCATCAGAGAGTTGGACAATGACTACGAGGACAGAAGGAGAGTGGATGCTTTTGAGCTGTGGTGCTGGAGAAGAGTACTGAATGTACCATGGACTGCCAGGAAAACAAACAGATTCATCTTGGAGAGGATTAAACCAAGCTACTCCTTGGAGGCAAGGATTCTGGGGCTTTGTCTGACGTACTTTGGACATGTTGCCAGGAGGGACGGGTCCTTGGAGAGGGACATAATGCTTGGGAGGGTTGAGGGACAGCGCAGGAGGGGAAGACCCTCTATGAGATGGATTGATTCGGTGACTGGGGTAATCGGGATGGGTGTGTCAGAGGCAGTGCGGTTGGCGCAGGATAGAGCAGGGTTTTGGGCTGTTGTGCATAGGGTCGCTATGAGTCGCAAACGACTCGACGGCACATAACAACAACAACAACAACAGCATATGATTAAGTTGTTGTTGTTATGTGCTGAGTCACTTGCGACTCATAGTGACCCTATGTACAATAGCCCTCAACTCTGCTCTGACCTGTACCAATCGCACCGTCTCCGATATACCCATCCTGATTACCCCAGTCACTGAATCAATCCACCTCATAGAGGATCTTTCCCTCCTGCGCTGTCCCTCCACCCTACCAAGCATGATGTCCCTCTCCAAGGACCTGTCCCTCCTTGCAACATGTCCAAAGTATGTTAGACGGAGTCTCAGAATCCTTGCCTCCAGGGAGCTGCCTGGTTTAACCCTTTCCAGGATGAATCTGTTTGTTTTCCTAGCAGTCCATGGTACCCTCAACACTCTTCTCCAGCACCACAGCTCAAAGGCATCAATTCTCCTTCTATCTTCCGTGGTTATTGCCAACTCTCTGATACATAACAAGTGATTGCGAAGACCATAGCCTGTATCAGATGCACCTTAGTCTCCAGAGAGACGCCATTGCTCTTCAGTACTTTGGAGAGGTCCCTAATGTCAGACTTTCCTATCGCAATACATCTTTTAATTTCCTGGCTACTGTTGTTGAGAGTGTTGACTGTGGAGCCAAGCAAACTAAAGCTATTAACTATCTCAATCTCTTCACCATCCATACTGATGCTGCCAATTGGCCCAGTGGTGAGAATCTTTGTCTTCTTGACAATGAGCCTCAATCCATATTGGAGGCTGCTGTCCTTGACCCTCTGTAGCAAGCGCTTCATGCTGCCAATTGTCCCAGTGGTGAGATTCTTTGTCTTCTTGACAATGAGCCTCAGTCCATATTGGAGGCTCCAGTCCTTGACCCTCTGTAGCAAGCGCTTCAGGTCCTCGTCAGTTTCAGCAAGCAGGATTGTGTCATCTGCATAACACAGATTGTTGATGGATCTTCCACCAGTCCTGACACCACATATCTCCTCATAGAGTCCAGCCTCCTGGGTAATCTATATTTGTTCCAGTGCCAAAGAAGGGTGACCCAACAGAGTGTGGAAACTATAGAACAATATCATTAATTTCACATGGAAGCAAGATTCTACTGAAGATTATCCAAAAACTACTGGAACAATACATCAGCAGAGAACTGCCTGAAGTTCAGGCTCGGTTTAGAAGGGGTGGTGGTACTAGGGATATTGTAGCTAATTCTAGATGGATCTTAGCTGAAAGCAGGGAATACCAGAGGGATGTCTAACTGTGTTTTATTGACTATGCAAAGGCGTTTGACTGTGTGGATCATAACAAACTGTGTCTCACTCTGAGCAGAATGGGAATCCCAGAACATTTAATTGTACTAATGAGAAAGCTATACTTGGACCAAGAGGCAGTCGTCAGAACAGAGCAAGGAAACACTTCATGGTTCAAAATTGGGAAAGGCGTACGCCAGGGATGTGTCCTGTCTCCGTACCTTTTCAACCTGTATGCAGAACAGATTATCCAGGAGGCTGGGCTCTATGAGGAGAATTGTGGGGTGAAGATTGGTGGAAGATCTATCTATAAGATCAAGAGCCATTGATAATTAAGGAAGATGTTTAAGCTGGTCTAAAGGCACTGGGAAAAAAAAATAAGACCCCAGGAATCAATGGAATACCAAGTGACATGTTTCATTGAACAGAATCAGCTTTGGACATGCTTACTAGTTTCTTCAAAGATATTTGGAGATAATCCTGGTCAACTGAGTGGAAGAAATATCCCATGTAAGCAAAATCTTACTGAAAATCATCCAGAAACTGCTGGAGTAGAGAACATCTGTAAGTTCAAGCTAACTTTAGTGATACCATTGTTGATGTTGGATAGATCCTGACTGAAAGCAAAGAATTCAGAAGAATGTCTGTATTTATTTGGCTATTAAAGACATTTGACTGACCATGTGGATTCTAAAAAGCTATTGCCAGCATTGAGAAGCATGGAAATCCCAGAACATTTGAGTATGCTTAAATGAAACCTATAAAATGAATATGTGTTGTTGTTATATGTCGTCAACTTGCCTGCAACTCATTGCGACCCTATGTACAACACCCCTACACACTACCAATCTTATTGTCTCCGGCACACCTATCCCCATTACCCCAGTGACAGAATCAATCCATCTTACAGAGAGTCTTCCTCTTTTGCTTCGACCGTCCAGTCCTCACAAGCATGACGTCCCTCTCCAAGGACTGATCCAACCTTGCAGCATGTCCAAAGTATGTCGGACGAAGCTTCAGAATCCTTGCCTCCAAGGATAATCCTGGCTTCACCCTTGCCAGGATAAACTTGTTTGTTCCAGCAGTCCATGGTACATTCAGTACTCTTCTCTAGCACCACAGCTCAAGGGCATCAACTCTTCTTCTATCATCCCTAGTCATTGTTCAGCTCCCTGATGCATAGCAAGTAATTGCAAAGACGATGGCCTGTATCAGGTGCACCTTAGTCTCCAGACTGACATCGTTGCTGTTTAGTACTTTGGCGAAGTCTCTGACAGCAGACTTTCCCAATGCAATTGATTGTAGAGCCAAGCAAACTGAAGTTGTCAACAGTCTCAATCTCTTCACCATCCATCATGATGTTGCCAAGTGGCTTAGTGATGAGGATCTTTGTTTTCTTGATGTTGAGCTTCAATCCATATTGAAAGCTGCAGTCCTTGACCTTCTGCAGCAAGTGCTTCAGGTCCTCCTCAGTTTCAGCAAGCAGGATTGTGTCATCTGCATAATGTAGATTGTTGATAAGTCTCCCTCCAATCCTGATTCTACATTTCGGCTCATAGAGCCCAACCTCCCAGATAATCTGTTCCACATATAGATTGAAAATATATGGAGATAGGACACATCCCTAGTGTACATCCTTCCTGATTTTGAACCACACAGTGTTTCCTTGCTCTGTTCTGATGACTGCCTCCAGGTCCAAGTATAAGTTTCACATACGCATTATTAAGTGTTCTGGGATTCCCGTTCTTCTCAGAGTCAGCCACAGTTTCTTGTGATGCACACAGTCAAATGCCTTTTCATACTCAATGAAACACAGATAGACATTCCTCTGGTACTCTTTGCTTTCAACCAAGATCCATCTGTCATTAGCTATGGCTAATATAGCTAAATCCATAGCCTCTTCTAAATCCTGCCTGCACTTCAGGCAGTTCTTTGTTGATGTGCTGTTCCAGTCGTTTTAGGATATTTTTGAGCAGAATCTTGCTTTCATGTGATATCAATGATATTGTTTGATAATTACCGTACTCTGTTGGATCACCTTTCCTTGAAATGGGAACAAATATAAATCTCTTCCAGTCAGTTGGCCAGGTTGTTTTCTTTGAGATTTGTAGATTTCTTAAATTTTGGAACACCAGAATATACTCTGGAATCCAAGGTTATTTTAGTTGCCCATCTCATTTAAACTGGGGGCATCATTCTTGGAAAGGTAGAGGTTCAACAAAGGAGGGAAAGACCCTCAATAAGATGCATTGGTTTCAGAAATAATGAGGATGACAGAGGGTAGGACAGAGTTCAGATTTGTTGTTTATAGGGTCACTGTGAGTAGTAATCGACTTGATGGTACCTAACAGCAACAGTAATCCATTTATCAAGTTCTTCCCTTTCTCTGATTTATGTTTATTTGATTTTAAGTGAACTTTTAGGATGTATGTTTACAAGTTTTAGATCAATGCAGAAATAGTTATCCTTTCTTACAATGATTTTCTAGAATCTCTAGAACTCTGCTTATGGATTTTTAAAACAACATAAACCTTGGGGGCGAGAGGGTAGGCAGGGAGAAAAGTGCAACAACGAATGACTAGAAACCCTACGTCTCTGTAAACTTTCATTAAAATTAAAAAACCCAGTACAAACATAAAACTTCAGAGTTGCAAAATCTATTGGTTTTATCTTAAGGTTTCTCTCACAGCTGTCATTGTCATAGTTCATACCCTCATTACTGTTAATCTGAAGGATTATCATAGTTGTTACAAGCTTCCTTTCTGCTCTAGTTCATATTATACACATCTGTGAGATTAGTTTTTCCCAGAAAATAGCTCTGAGCACAACACTTCTTTGCTTCAAATCTTCTCCATGTTTTCTTGGCTAAGGATTTAAGGTCTTTAATGATCTGGCTTTAATTTTCTTTCCAACTTTAGATTTTGTGTCCTCTGAGCCTGCATGTTTTGGCCACATTAATCTACTGTAGTATCCCAGGCTTCTCTGCTTCTTAACAATAATTTTAGGATTTTTCTGGCCCTCAGAAAGCCTTCCTTCTGTTACAGATCCGATCTGTCTTACCAATAAACTTGTCTTCCTCAAGTAATTATACTAAAAGTAATTATTGTCAATAGTTCTCATCTTGCATTCTATCTGTACTTCATTACTATTATTATCTACTATGCTTCTATTTTTCCATAAAATTTCAATTGGTGATTTGTCTTGTTACCCATTGTTCCATTTTAGTGCTAAATATAGAGATTGGTTGAATGAATGAAAAAAAAGGGAAGCCAGTTGTCACAATTTAGTGTAAATAAAAAGAGATAAAGACATGCTACATTTAAATGACAGAGTTATCTTGTTTTTATTGTTAGTTGCTATCACGACAACTAGTCAGTGCTGGAGAAGAGTATTGAATGGACTGCTAGGAGAATAAACAGGTTTAGTCCAAGAGAGGGTGAAACCAGGCTGCTTCTTGGAGGCAAAGATTCTGAAGCTTCATCTGACATACTTTGAGCATGTTGCAGGGAGGGATCAGTTTTTGGAGAAGGACACCATGCTTGGGAGGGTGGAGGGACAGCTCAAGAGAGTAAGACCCTTGATGAGATGGAGTGATTCAGTGACGGGGGTAATGGATGTGTTAGAGATATTAAGTTTGGCACAGGATAGAGCAGGGCTCAGAGCTATTGTACATAGGGGTTGCTATGAGTCATAAATGACTTAATGGCACATAATAACAACATCATCAAGTCAACTATAACTCATTGTGAATTTATAAACAATGAATCTCCACCTTGTCCTATCCTTTGTCATTCTTACAATTTCTGATATACTTGAGCCTGTTGTTACAGTCACTGTACCAGTATACAGTCAGTCCTTTCTCTGAAGGTCTTCATGTCTTTAGCAGACCCTCCAGCTTTCCAATCATGATGTCTTTATCCAGTGACTGGCCTTTCCTAACAACATACTCATGTGAGGTGAAGTCTTCCAGATGTATTTTTTTTTTGTTCTCTTTGCAACTCATGGGATATTCAGCATTTTTCTCAAACACTACAACTCAAAGGCATTGACTGTTTTGTCATCCATATTCATTGTCCAACTTTTAGATACATAAGAAGTAGGCACAATAATGTTGTTATGTACCACTGAGTTGGAACTGACCCATAGTTGACCCTCTAGCAAGGTTTTAGAGGCAGTAAATCACACAGGAGACTGTGTATCTGTTCTATTGCCTGGCTATTCTCCCATGTAGTGCCTGGTGGATTTAAGCTGTGTGTGTTTGGGTTGGCATTGCAACTTCTTTTTTTTTTTAATTTTTAAAATTTTATTTTATTGTGTGTGTGTGTGTGTGTGTGTGTGTGTGTAGCATCAAATTGGATCTGACTGGTACAGGAGGAGATTGCCCCCTCCTTCTCCAGCAGAGCACCTGGTGGATTCAAACCACATACCTCTGGGATTGCAGTGCAGCTTCTTGCCACTAGGCCACCAGAGCTCCCTTAAATTTTTTTTAAATTTTATTAATTTTAATAAACATTTACAGAGATTTTGGATTTCCATTTGTTCATTGTTGCACTTTTCTCCCCTCCCACCCCTCCCCTGCAGTTCTCTCCTCTCTTTGAAAAAGAAAAATTCCTTCATTGGTATACAATCCCTCCATCCCCCCCCACCCCCACCCCCAGCCCCAAGTACACTTCATTATGCAACTTTCATTCTGGACTCTTATGATAACCATAATACCCAATCATATATCACCCTTAGTCTTTTCTTTCCCTCATTTGTTTCAATACAGCATACATAATTTATCCAGTTTTTTCACAGCCTTACCCCAACGCTGATGTCAGTAACATTTTACAACAGTGCACCATGCAGTATTTGTCCCTTTGTGACTGAAATATTTCACTCAGCATAATGCCCTCCAGGGTTACCCATTTTGAATAATATGTATAAGTTCCTTGTTTTTCAATGCGGTGTAGTATTCTATTGTGTGAACATACCACAGCTTCTCTATCCATTCGTTTGTTGATGGGCACCTAGTTTGCTTCCAACTCTTTGCTATTGTGAACAAAGCTGTGATAAACATGGGAATGCATATATCTGCTTAGATGTCAGTTATGGTCTTTCTTGGGTATATTCCCAGTAATGGAATTGCTGGGTCAAATGGTATCTCTATTTGAAACTTTTTGAGAAAGCACCACACTGCTTTCCACAATGGTTGCACCATTTTACATTCCTATCAACAGTGAATAAGAGTTCCATTTTCTCCACAACCTCGCCAGCATTTGTTGCTGGCTGTTATGTTAAATTTTGCTCTTCTTACTGGGATGAGATGATATCTCATAATTGTTTTGATTTGCATCTCTCTTAGAGCTAGGGATTTTGAACATTTCTTCATGTGCTTGTTGGCCATCTGAATGTCTTCTTCTGTGAAGTATTTGTTCATATCCTGTGCTCATTTTTCAATTGTATTATTTACCTTTATCTTATTGTGGTGCTCAAGTATTTTATAAATTCTAGATATAAGTCCCTTTTCTTACATGTCATTGCCAAATACTTTTTCCCAGTCTGTGGCTTCCCTTTTTACCCTGTTGGAGAAGTTTCTGGATGTGCATAGGGATTTGACTCTCAGAAGGTCCTATTAATCTGTTTTATCATTTCCTGGTTGTAGATTATTCAGGATACTTGAAAGACTGTTTATGTTGTGGATTAGGACTACTAGAGGCATTGCAACTTCTTAACACTAAAACACTAGATGCTAGATGGAGAAAAGATTGAAGCTTTCAATAATTTCATCTTATTTGGATTGAAGCTGTCAATGATTTTATCTTGCTTGGATGGTATACAGCAACACCATTCAAGGGACTTTCTTTGAAACAGTAATGTTGTTGTTGTATACCATTGAGTCAGAACTGACCCATAGCTGGCCCTCTGGTGGGTGTTCAGAGACAGTTTAATTACCCAGGAGGAGATTGCCCATCTTTCTCCTGCAGAGCAACTGGTAGATTCAAACTGCATGTCTTTGGGATGACAGTGCAGCTCTGTAACACTAGGTCACCAGAACTTCCAAGGCACAGTAATATTGTTGTTCTTAGATGACATTGAGTATTACTCATAGCACATCTGTGAACAGCTGACCTGAACCCTGCCCTATCCTAGGTCATCTTCATCATCTCTGACACATTAGAGCCCATTGCTGAAGTCACTATATCAATCCATCTTGTTAGACTTTTCTCTCTTTGCTGACCCTCTATCTTACCAATGTGATGCCCTTCCAAGTATGCTTTTTTAAGAAATGGTCTCATCTAGCTACATGTCCAAAGTATAAAAAAATGAATCTTCTTCATTATTGCCTCCAAGGAGCACTGTATCTGTATTTTTTTCCAAGACGTATGTTTGTTCTTTTAGCAGTCATGGAATTCTCAGTATTCTTCTCTAACTCCACAACTCCAAGGTATCAATTCTGTCATCCTTATTCATTGTCCAGATCTCTGATGCATAGCATGTGATTGAATAAAACATGACCTGAATCAGGCACATCTTTGTTTTCAAACTGACATCAGTGCTCTTCAGCATTTTGGAGAGGTTCCTGACAGACTTGCCCAATGCAGTACAACTCCTGATTTCCTGATTCTTAGTATCAATGGTGTTGATTGTTGATCCAGGGAAGATGAAATCATTGAAAGTCTTCAATCTTTTTTCCATCTAGCATCATGTTTATTGTTGGTTCTTTGATGAGGACCTTTCTTTGCCTGGTGTTGAGATGTAGTACATATCAAAAGCTGTAGTCCTTGATCTTCTGTAGCAAGCATTTCATATCCACCTCACTTTTAGCAAGCAATGTTATGTCATTTGCATAATGCAGGTTGTTGAGTCTTCTTTCAATTCTGATGCCACATTTTTTAAAGAGTCCAATTTCTTTAATAATTTCCTAACTATATGGATTGAATAGGTATGGAGAAAGGATACAATTACTCCCTTTTGCAATCTGAAATTGACCAAACTTGCAGTCAAGGTGCATTAATAATAATTGGTGACTGGAATGCAAAAGTTGGAAATAATGAAAAAGAAATGGTGGTTGAAAAGTATGGACTTGGTGACAAAAATGAAGCTGGAGATAAAATAGTTGAATTTTGTGAGCTCAATGATTTAGTCACAAAGAACACCTTTTTTTAAAAAAAAACACACACACACATCACAAACTGTGATTTTATGCATGGACTTCAGCTGATGAATTGCATAGGCATCAGATTGACTATATTTGTGTTAAGAATCATTGGGGAAGTGCAGTATCTGCAGTTGAAACCAGGCCAAGGTACACACAAGATTGGTCACTGTAATAGTAGTGCTTAATTTTTTATAAGGAGATTTTCTAGAGCTGCTGTTGGTGAGGGGTTAAGGGACCTCTTCCACATTCATCAGCTTTCCCCTATTTTTTAAAAAAGTGTTTTTTAAATTTTATCTGGATTTTAGTGTTTGTGCCCTAGATCTTTAAGTGATCTGAGCCCTGACTTAATGTATGTGAAATCTTGCTGTATATCATATCTTGTCTTTTATGGGGTATATCATGTATATCATGTCTTTTATGGGGTAATTCTTAAGCATTATATGGATGATATATACATGTATTTATAAAGAGATGAACATACACATATATTTTACTAAAATGTAATATGGAAGCCAGCTGTGGTTTTCCATTCAATGAAATATTAATTAATTAGATGGTTTAGTAAATTTACTATACTAGCTAATAATCTATATAAACTATTTTCTGATTTTTGAAAAATCCCACTGATAAATGTTTTGATTCTGGTTTTGTTTACTCATTGAAAATATGAATAAGAAAATGCTTTATGAAAATAATGTGATTATAGAAGTGATGTGTATGATTTGTTGCTTATAATTGGTTGTAGAGAGAAAACATTGAGAATTTGCTTAAGAAATTATGATGCTGTAAAATGAAAATGAATCATTTCTTCTTTTAATTAGAATGATGTAATTGAATATGCAAGCCTCCTTTGTTTTCTTTTGAACCAACCTCAATAATTCTAGAGCTTTACAACTGCATTGCTTTTAAGACCATTTGAAAAATCACAGTTATGCTTTCTGTGCTTAGCTCTGCCTGTGTATGTTCATTGAGGTAGTTCTTATGTTTTACATTTCTTATGGTTAGACTTGCAGATATTTTTAAAAGAGCATATATAGCTAGTGAATGTTTATTTCCTGCTTAAAACTGGTTCTCCATTCTCTTGAACTTTATTTTATTAATAGCTCTTCAATTTGGACTTTGAATTGGTTTAATGTCAACCTTCTCCTGTTTACAAAGGGGAAAGCTCATTTATTTTTCATGCTTCTTTGTCATGTTGTTCTCTTTGCTTCTGAGAAAAGGGCACCAACCTATTTAGATAGGAAAGTTTAGGCTATTTATAAAACTAGGCAGGTTAATTGAAATTGACAGCTTGGTAATGTCGTCCTTGGTGAATGACGCACATGAGTTTTGGATGATGTTGGCATGCTGTTTTTACTTATAGTCAGAGAAATCAGCTGGCGGAATTTGTGTGCTTTGAGCTTTGGTGTTGACGTACGTACTGGGTACAGATATGTTTTAGGAAACATCTCATTTCCATATAAATGAAGATTTTTTTTAAAAAATTCTTTTCAGATGGTTTGCTGGTAAATTCCAGCTGGTCTTTCAAGGATGATGAAAACATTTCTTCTGAATTTCTGAAAAAAAAAAAAAAAAAAAAAAAAAAGCTTTGTCCATATTTAAGCCCAATGAAATCATTATAGGTTTATTAAGAAACACATTTTATATTTTTTAAACTTACTTTTTCAGCATGAGTTATGTATACATTTGAAAAATCATGTTTTCACTGTTGTTGTTGTCGTTGTTGTTGTGTGCCGTCGAGTCGTTTCCGACTCATAGCGACCCTATGCACAACAGCCCAAAACCCTGCTCTATCCTGCGCCAACCGCACCGCCTCTGACACAC
>NW_006399979.1:1266963-1302466 GCF_000299155.1 Elephantulus edwardii | reverse complement strand
CAAATGCCTTTGCATAATCAATGAAACACAGATAGACATTCTTCCGGTATTCTCTGCTTTCAGCCAAGATCCATCTAACATCAGCAACAATATCCCTAGTACCACGACCCCTTCTAAACCCAGCCTGGACTATTTCTCTAAAATCTATCTTTCATATCTCAATATTAATTTAAGATCATACCAGTTAGGAAATTGATGCAGTCACATGGATGAGTTTATTAATTTTATTTGAGTTAAAGAAAGTGTTTTTCTTACTTACTACTTACTTACTATAATTTAGGAATCTCTACTTTTAAGCCATAGCAAAAATCAGTTTACTGAAATAAGTGTGTGCTGGTTTTGTTTTTTTCGTTTTGTTTTTTTTTGTTTGGCTTTTTTTGTGTGCAAGTGTCACATAGGGTCTCTCTTAAGCTTAGTGGTTTTTTTTCATCATTTGTTATTGTTTGTTGTCAGGTGCTGTGGAGCCACCTCTGACCTGTAGGAGTTCTGTACCACAGAATAACACTAGACCCTATGCCATCCTCATACTTAGTAACAAAATTTTAGCCTAAAGTCAAGTGTCAAAACACAAGAGCTTGATTTATTATAGTTTTTGTGAGCCTTTGCTAAAACCAAACTAAACCTTTTACTGTTAATTTCAGTTTACAGTAACCCTATAAGGTGGTGTAGTGGTAAGGAGTTTTGTGGCTAACCTGAAGGCACAAGGTTTGAATCTACCAGCTGCTTGCTCCAGGGGAGAGAGGTGAGCACTCTCCTTCCTTGGCATTGACAGCCTCTAAAAACCTGCTGTAGGGTCAGCTGTGAGTTGATTGTGACTGGAGGGCACACATCAACAACGACAGCAGCAACAAGCAGTGACCTTATAGAAGCTCTGGTGCCTTAGTGGGTGAGCAGCTGAGTCACCATTCTAAAAACTGCTGGTTCAAACTCATCACCTGCTTCTTGGAAGAAAGATGGGCAGTCTCCTCTCATGTGATTTATAGCCTCTGAAAACCCACTGGGTGGTCAACTATTAGTCAGCTCTGACTTGACAGCAATTAAGTTTGAGTTTTTTGAGTAAGGGATCTTATAGGGCAAAGTAGAATGGTCCCATATGGTTTTCAAGGCTGTAAAAGTTTATGGAAGCAGACTGCAACATGGTGGATCCTGCTGATGGGTTTGAACCACCAATCTTTGAAATAATATATAGATATTTTTGTTTAGCTCCAAACACTTTAACCATTATTCCACCAAACCTTCCTTTTTGTGGGCCCATAGCTCTTATCAAAGCCTTTGCTGGTCCATTTCTGAAGATGGCTTGGGCTCTGGGGAGTACTGAGGCAGTACTGTGCTTTTAGACTCGTGTTGTTTTCTTTGTAGATTTTGTCCTTACGATCTTACTCAAATTTATGGCAAACAGCACACTGTATATAGCTTAGGGGCCAGATGTCATTTTGTTCAAGAGCCAAGGCTTCCTACTGGATGCTTGCTTGAAAAGAAGCACTGTCTGTTAGGATCAGATGCCCCTCACTTTCATGCAGTGAGGATTTTGGATACCCTTGGATTAAATTATTTGTACAGATTAGATCCAAGACTATACATGTATATCTGTAACAACAGGGTACATAACTCAATCCAGAAGTTGCAGTTGGTCTTCAGCTCAACAGCCTTTCTTCTGGGGTACTTCCCTCATCCCTCCTCCCTGCTGTGTACCATCAAATCCGATCCGACTGGCAAAGGAGGAGATTGCCTCTCTTTCTCCAGCATAGCATCTGATGGATTTGAACCCTATGTCTTTGGGATTTCAGCATAGCTTCTTGCCACAAGGCTACCAGAGCTCCCTTGGGGTACTTTTTAAAGATCAAAAGAGGTCATGCTTTTCTGAAGCCCTATTCTGTCTGCTATAAACCTCAAGATATGATGGTTCATGCTAGTATCCTGTGATCCTTACTCGTTAACTTGCTAAAGGAACACGATTTTGCTTCATGCTCTAGAACGATGATAGTCCTGCAACCAGGATTAAACTATCCTTTCTAGCGCATGTGAAGAGAGGGGTGCCTAGACTTCTTTTGTCATTCTGTGCCATTATGTTGGAACCAACTCGTAGCTAACCCTGCACTGGTTTTTTGGAGACTGTATATCACATAGGAAGAGAGTGCCATAATTTTCTGACAGGGCAGCTTGTGGATTCAAACCACCTGCCTTTGGGTTGGCAGTGCAACTCCTTATTTCTAGGCCACCAATGTCTTTTAATTGGGGTGAATTAAGGTTGAAGATGTACATGATGTTGTGCTTAGTGGACCTTCCCAATTTATGTTCTGGGAATCTTGAAAACCACCAAGATCCCCAGTACTACTCAGTGCCTACCTCTAGGGAGTTTTTCTGCTTTCATTTGTCTCCCAACAAAATGAAATCATGTTCATTTTAATAATACTATTTAAATTTTTAAAATAATTTCTTTGAGTCACTAAAATGATAGTTATCTGAAGCAACATATACAGTTTTATGATTTGCAAAGCAGTTAGTTACACATGACTAATCTCACTTGACTGTCAGATTAGTTTTATTAGTTTTATTTTAATTTTATGAGTTAAAAAACTATCTAGGATCTTATACTTAGAAAGAGATAGAATCAGGTTTAAACCCAGGCTTTCAGATTTTAATGTCATACTACCATATTTTTAATTATGCCAATTTGCATGAGCATACAATACTTCTTACCTTTCCCTATCACAGTCATCTCAACTAAGGAGCTCTGGTGGCCTAGTGGTAAAGAGCTGTGTTGCTAATCCAGAGGAACATGGTTCAAATCCACCCCTGAAAACCTGCTGGAGGGTTAACTAATGGGTTGATTCCAAGTCAGTAGTACACAACAACTAAAACCCAATAACAACAGCCACCACCATCTTCTCAAAAGGGAGCTCTGGTGGCCTGATGCTGCATTGCACTGGCTGCAACTGGTTCGAATCCAACAGCTGCTTCAGGAGAGAAAGATGGGGAATTTCTTCCTGTGCAATTCTCTGTCCCTGAAAAACTATTGAATAATCAGCTATAGGTTGATACTGACTCTGTGATACACAACAATAACTCTCAAAATTCAGTCTCCTTAGATAGTTTGCCTAGTCTGAATTGTACTTCATTTCTTGCCTCTATGTCTTTGATAACATCACTCCTTTTTCTGTCCAATGTTCAGTATCCATTTCTAGTGCCTTCTCTTCCCTGAACACTTTTCTATGATTCCTCAAAGCAGAACAGAATCTGTCCTTCCTTTCTGCTCTAATAACATTTTTGTGTAATTTTGTTGTATTATCATTTGATTTATTTACATTTTACTTATTTCTCTATTACTTTGTAATTTGCCTATGAGTGTAGTCTACTCTACCTCTGCCATTTATAGCATGCAACTATAGTGCCATGTATCTGCTCAACTACATATTTTATAAATGCTTGAAAACCAATTTTTTTTCAACTGGAAGCAGAGGGATGTGGATGTGCAGGGGGAAGGGGGAATTAATCATTGATTTGTACAATTTGATGAGTGGGTGGAAAGAATTTGTTCAAATTTGTATTTGAATTTTGTAAATAAACTAGTTGTTATTGTTGTTGTTACATGCCATCAAGTTGCTTGCAACTCATAGGGACCCTATGCACAACAGCCGTAAACTCTGCTCTGTCCTGTGCCAGTTGCACTGTCTCTGATACATCCATTGCTATCAGTCCACCTCATAGAGGGCCTTCCCCTTGTGCGCTGTCCCTCCACCCTTCCAAGCATGATATCCCTCTCCAAGGACTGGTCCCTCCTTATAACATGTCAAAAGTATGTCAGACGAAGCCTCAGAATCCTTGCCTCCAAGGAGCAGCCCAGTTTAACCCTTTCTAGGATGAATCTGTTTGCTTTCTTAGCAGTCCATGGTACCCTCAATACTCTTCTCCAGCACCACAGCTTAAAGGCATCAATTATCCTTCTATTCTCCCTAAGTCATTGTCCAACTCTCTGATGCATATTGCAAAGTCATGACCTGTATCAGGTGTTCTGACATCATTGCTCTTCAATACCTTGGGGAGGTCTCTGACAGCAGACTTTCCCATCGCAATACGTCTTTTAATTTCCTGGATGCTGGTGCCAAGAGTGTTGACTGTGGAGCCAAGCAAACTAAAGCTGTGAACCATCTCAATCTCTTCACCATCCATCCTGATGCTGCCAGTTGGTTCAGTGGTGAGAATCATTTTCTTCTTGATATTGAGCCTCAATCCATATTGAACAGATGCTGCCCTGGATGTGCTCACCAAATTGTGCCAAGAAATCTGGAGAACAACCACTTGGCCAACTGATTCGAAGAGATCTATATTTGTTCCCATCCCACAGAAGGGTGACCCAACAGAGTGTGGAAACTATAGAACAATCTCATTGATTTCACATGCAATCAAGATTCTACTGAAGATTATCCAAAAACAACTGGAACAGCACATCAGCAGAGAACTGCCAGAAGTCCAGGCTTGGTTTAGAAGGGGTCGTGGTACTAAGGATATTGTAGCTAATGCTAGATGGATCTTGCTGAAAGTAAGGAATACCAGAGGAATGTCTATCTTTGTTTCATTGACTATGCAAAGGCGTTTGACTGTGTGGATAATAACTAATTGTGGCTCACTTTGAGAAGAATGGGAATCCCAGAACACTTGATCGTGCTAATGAGAAATCTATACTTGGACCAAGAGGCAGTCGTCAGAACAGAGCAAGAAAACACTGCATGGTTCAAAATTGGGAAGGGCGTATGCCAGGGATGTGTCCTGTCTCCATACCTTTTCAACCTGTATGCAGAACAGACTATCTGGGAGGCTGGGCTCTATGAGAAATGTGACATCAGGATTGGTAGAAGATCTATTAACAATCTGCGTTATGCAGATGACACAACGCTGCTTGCTAAAATAAACTAGTAGAGGAAAAAAAATCACAATAAAAACCTTTTTAAAAATTAAAAAAAAGAAAAAAGAATGTGTTACCCAATACAAGGGCAGGTTTTAGCCTGAGATCCAACACACAATTCCTCCATTAGTCTAGGCTCTGGTTTCATTTCAGCATACAAATCCAAATCATTCGGCAAAGTTTGCCTCAGGGCAGTTAAAAGTCAGCTTTTCCTTCCATCAAAGGCAAGGACAGCAAAACCTTTAACTGTGGCCATCACAAATGCAAGAAGCTTCAGGTCTCACCTTGCTGTAGTTTCTCCACAGCAAGACCACAGTCTCTTCACCACTATCACCAGAGTCTCCTCACCAGAGGCTTGCTCCTGGAGCAGTGAATCCCATGTCTCCTAGGAGCACTCAGGCTACACTTTTGGTAGAGGGTTAGTGAAAAAGGAGATCCTCAGTGAGATGGAGTGACTCAGTGGCTCCAATGATAGGCTCAAATATAGATTGTTAGACTGGTACAGGAATGGACAGTGTTCTACTCAGAGTTGCTGTGGGTTGGATTGACTTGATAGTACCCAACAACAACCACCAATGGGTAATTTAGTTTTAAAAGCATGAGTTCAAACTGAGTGAAAAAGACAGCAGCTGGTCTTTTTGTGTTAGATATTTCTTTTATTAACTACTTTACTCCCCTTCTTTTATTCATTCTTATGAAATTTATTAACAAAACCAGTTGCTGTCAATGTAATTAATGATTTTAATTGGAATTTACTTTCCTTAAGTTACTATTTCTTCAACTGGTGTCAACTATCTTGTATGTCTGTGGATATATTTTAAGGTGTGTTTATTATATAGTATTAAATTTTGAGTTTTAATATGAATATAGCCTTAAAAAGAAAATAGAAGCACATTCTGGGTTGTTGGATTATCTTCTGTATGACCAAGTACGGCTTTTTGGTAAACTTAGCAATTAATATTTTTTACATGCCATATGAAGATGAAATACTTCATGGTGTCAAAAGTGTATGAAGATGTCACTGCAATTCAAGTAACAACAAAAACAAAAAAAGTAGTAGGAGTATCCCTATAAGCAGCACTTTAAGAATCAGATTTATAATGATACATTTCAAAGCTTTTGTTTTCTAACATAACAATTTGCAAGAAGAAAATACATTCTTTCCACTAAAATGATTAAACTGAAAACAAAGCAGATATGAGAGAACCAGGCTGAAAGCAACATAAATATTTTTCCTCTTTATTGTCAGTTACACTATATATTTTACTGTTAATTTGAATGAGTTTTGTAATTATTTTTATATTTAATTGACAGATTAATTTTGCTTTTCTTAATCAATGTAATGCATCCTAAACTTATTTTGACTCTCTCTCTCTAAATATATATATCTATGTATATCTCTATATCTCTGTCTGTCTATCATCTATCTATCATCTATCTATCTATCTATCTATCTATCTATCTATCTATCTATCATCTATCTATGTAAACATTGTTCATCTGCTATTATTTAGTTTAAAAATCCTTGGTGTGTATTATTGACCATGTTGGTATTATGTGCCGTCGAGACATCTGTGACTCATAGCGACCATATATACAACTGCCCTAAACCCTGCTCTATCCTGTGCTAATCTTACTGTCTCTGATATACCCATTCCTATTATCCCAGTCACTGAATCAACCCATCTCATTGAGGGTCTTCCTCTCCTGTGCTGTCCCTACACCCTTCTAAGCATGACATCCCTCTCCAAGGATTGGTACCTCCTTGCAGCATGCCCAAAGTATGTCAGATAAAACTTCAGAATCTTTGCTTTCAAGGAGCAGCCTGGTTTAACCCTCTTCAGGATGAACCTGTTTGTTCTCCTCATAGTCCATGGTATATTCAATACTGTTCTCCAACACCACAGCTCAAAGGCATCAATTCTCCTACCATCTCTAGTTATTGTCCAGCTCTCTGATGCATAGCAAGTAATTGCAAAGCCCATGGCCTGTATCAGGCACACTTTAGTCTCTGGACTGACATCATTGCTCCTCAGTACCTTGGAGAGGTTTCTGACAGTAGACTTTCCCAACACAATACGTCTTTTAATTTCCTGCTTCTGGTGCCAAGAGTGTTGATTGTGGAGCCAAGGAAACTAAAGCTGTTTACAATCTCAGTCTCTTCACCATCCATTAGAAAGTTGCCAGTTGTTTTTCTTGATATTGAGCTTCAATCCATATTGAAGGCTAGAGTCCCTGACCTTCTACAGCAAGTGCTTCTGATCCTCCTCAGTTTCAGCAAGCAGGATTGTGTCATCTGCATAATCGATTGTTGATGAGTTTTCTTCCAATCCTGATGCCACCCAGCCTCGTGGAAATCTGTTCTGCATATAGATTGAAAAGGTATAGAGATAGAACACATCCCTGGTGTACACCCTTTCCAGTTTTGAACCATGCAGTTTTTACTTACTCTGTTCTGATGACTGCCTCCTGGTCCAAGTGTAGGTTTCACATAAGCATAATCAAGTGTTTTGGGGTTCCTTTTCTTCTCAGAGTTAGCCACAGTTTGCTGTGGTCCACACCCTCAAACGCCTTTGCGTAGTCAATGAAACACAGAGAGACATTCCTCTGGTATGCGCTGCTTTTAGCCAAGATCCATCTAACATTAACTACAATATCCCTAGTACCATGACCCCTTCTAAACCCAGCCTGCACTTCTGGCAGTTCTCTGTTGATGTGCTTTTCTAGTCATTTTTGGATAATCTTCAGCAGAGTCTTGCTTACATGTGGTATTATTAATATTGTTTGATAATTTCCACACTCTGTCGGATCACCTTTCTTTGGAATGGGTATAAATACTGATCCCTTCCAGTCCTATGGCCAGGTGGTTGTCCTCCAGTTTTCTTGGTACAACTTGGTGAACACATCTAGGGTAGCATCTGTTTGTTGAAATATTCTTCAGTGGAACATCTGGTGAATTCGAACCACATGCTTTCATTATTGCAGTGGAGCTTCTTCCCACGAGGCCACCACAACTCCCTTTATTATTGACCATACTATATTATAATCATAGTGGCTCACATGAAATCATATGTTCCTTATTTCAGTTTGAATTGTTTTAAGTGAAAGGACTTTTTCTTTTTTATAATTTCTTAAATTTATTTTCCATGATCTGACTATCTTGGAATATATATTCATGGAAATGTAACTATGAAATAAGTAATTTAATCATTGGTGTGTGGATAATTGCATTTTTCAACACATTATGATCTAGTCTGCTTGTATAATTTGCTTGATTTTTGTTATCGCTTCAATTTTAGTGTTGTTTTCATAATTAATTCATCCATCCATTAAACAAGTATTTTTAAAATATTCCTTTATGCCAATAACTAGATGTTAGGAGCCCAGTGGAGTGCAATGGTTAAATGTCTGACTACTAATTGTAAGGTTAGCCATTCAAATTCACCTAGGAGCTTCATGGGAGAAAGATCTCACAAACTTCTATAAAGACTATAGCTGAGAAAACCTTATTGGGACATTCTGCTCTGTCACATTGTTTCTTTATAAGTTGGGAATTGACTCTATGTCTCCCAGCAACCTTCTGGAGGTTATGGTGGATCTTAGAACTTGGCATATTCTGGAACTACGAATGTCATCCCTTTTCAAGTGAAAAGAAAGTAAGATAGGAGGTGTTGTGTTGTGTTCTGTAGAATCAGAATTGACCCATAGCTGACCCTCCAGCAGGTTTTTAGGGGCAGTTAATTCCATGGGAGGAGATTGCTCATCCTTCTCTTGCAGAGCATCTGGTGGATTCAAGCCATGTTTCTTCAGGATTGCAGCACAGCATCTTGTCATTAGGCCAGTATAACTCCCAGGCGTGATTGTTGTTGTTGATTGCCATCGAGTTGAGCATGACTCATAGGGACTCTCTGAACAAAAGAGCTGAAGCCTTTCTATAACTATAGGCATTTCTCCAGGGTCATAGAGTTCCCAGAGGCACATGGTTTAGGAAGTGGATGCCACTCCTGCTTCCAAACCTGTCTTAAACTGGGAGCTCCACCAAGCACTGTCCACTGTGGGTGGCCGTTAGGACATTTGACCCTCAATGGCACAAGGTTCAGCTTCACAGCAAACCCAGATTACCTCACCAAACTGACAGAAGAGTGCTGTACTACTTAGAAGAATGTTCCTCCATAATGAAATACACTATATTCTCAGGTCCAACCAACTTTTATATATATGAACAAAAGACCTTTCTATAATTATCATTGTTTCTCCAAGTTCATAGAGTTTCCAGAGGCATGAGGTTTAGGAAGGAGCTCCACCCAACACTGCCCATGATGGGTAGCCAATTATGATATTTAACACACCTATGGCACAAGTGTGTTAATGGTTAATGTGATAATGATTACCCGTGGTGAACAGTGTTTGGTGGAGCTCCCTGACTAAAACAAGCTTGGAAGCAGGGATGACATTCACTTCTGAAATAGCTTGCCTCTGGAAACTCTATGAACTTGGAGAAATGAAAGTTATATATAATTGTTCTGGTCTTTCATCTACGGGGTCGCTATGAGTTGTCTGCGACTCGACAGCACTTAACACCACCACCAACAATATAGAGCCTTGTGGGCCTTGTGGGTAGAAAGGTATGCTACTGAGTCAAAGGTGGGTGATTTTAATTTGCGGCCCTCAGGCCTGGTTTTAATTTTTTTTTTTTTTGGTCAAACATTCTTCTAAGTGGTTATAATACTGGTCTGTCCATTTGCTGTACAGAGGTAACTCATGGTTGCTGTGATGCTAAACACTGTGACACTGATGCATCAAATGCAATAATGGTTATCCATGGTGTACAGTGTTTGGTGGAGCTCCCCTATTAAAACAAACTTGGAAGCAGGAGTGGCATCCACCTTTGAAATACCTTGCCTCAGGAAACTCTGTGAACTTGCAGAAACGATGAAATCATACAATTGTTCAGGTTTTTCATTCATAGGGTCACTATGAGTCCTCTACGACTCAACGGTACTTAACAACAACAACATGGCACAGTTGTTCATCATCATAGTAACTCCAAGTTAATCAGTAGAGCAAACAGAAAGACCACTCACTGCTGTATGACTTAAAAGAATGTTCATCCCAAAATCAATTAACATTTTGGCCCTATAGCACTTTTAAATTCCGGCATGGCAAAATGCTGGTGGATTATGAGCCTGAGACCTCCAATCCATCTGGCAAGTCCAATCCACTGACACCCACTTAGGGATGAAAATAAAGCCAAAAGAACCTCGACTGTTCCATAGGTGATCCTCAACAAGATGCAAACAGCCATCTTCCAGTATAAAACAAAACAAAACAAAACCTCTCCAGGATAGTAACATCTAATCTCCTGCCTGTTTTGTCTCAACAGCGAAGGCCAATTTGAAGGGAACTTTGGAGTTGGAATGACCCCTCAGAGTTGTTCTAGTTAGCTGAAATTACTGGTCCTTTTTGCCCTTGTACTGAATCAGTCATTGGCCGAGAGCCACTAAGCATGACCTTGGGCTTAGAGGTTTCCTGCAGTGCATGTCTATTTGCCTGATGTCAGTTTTGATGACTCTCCTAACAACTAATGCAAGTTCTTCACAGGTGGGAGTCTACTATGTCATAACTTTGATGGCAGGATTGCCTTTTAAAACCTCACTTTATCATTTGCTGTCTCTCTGAGGCTGTAAATTGCACAGGAGGCTATTGCTTGTCTTTCTCTCAAGCAGTGGCTGATAGATTTGAACCATCAGAGAAGTGAGATGCTAATATATGGTAGATTCATTTTAGATGGAGGAACATTTTGTTTATATTTCCTTTATTACTTTCCACTTAAGTATTAAGCTAATATCACACACAAACAAAATCTTGCTGAAGATTATCCAAAAATGACTGTAACAGTTTATAGACAGAGAACTGCCAGAAGTGTAAGCTGGTTTTAGAAGAGGCCTTGGCACTGGGGGCATCATAGTCAATGTCACATGGATCTTGGCTAAAAGCCAAGAGTACCAGAGGAATGTCTGTCTTTGTTTCATTGACTCTGAAGGATATCATGCTTGGAAGGGTGGAGGGACAACACAGGAGAGGAAAGCCCTGGATGAGATAGATTAACACAATAACTTGGATAATGGGGGAATATGTGTCAGAGGCAGTGACATTGGGTCAGGATAGAGCAATGTTCAGAGCATAGGGCCTGTAAGAGTTGCAGTTGACTCGACCTCACCGATAACAACAGCAACTACTTAAGTATGGTGACCATATACTTTTTCCCCCCAGGAAAAACACATTTGCCCAGTTTCAGCCCGTTGTTGTGTACCATAGAGTCAGAGCTGACTCTCTGGCAGGGTTTCAGAGACAGTTAATGACATGAGAGGAGATTACCCATCTTTCTCTCAGAGCAGCTTGTGATCTAGAACCATATACCTTCAGTTTTGCAGTACAGCCTAACAAGAGCAATTAACAGCTTTTAATAATTTCTACCACTCCCACATTATGGAAGATAAATTGTTTGATCACCCTAGCTCATCATGATTTTTTAAAATTTGTTTACTGAAAACTCTCCTTTTTCTCTAATTAATGGATTATCTTGGTTTACGTTTTTTATATTAAGAGGAAGATGTGACCTTCTTTATTAACTTTGCATTTTTGCTTATTTGACCCTAGGTCCCTGAGATACAAAAGTAATAAGATGGTTTCTTCTAGACAATTGCATATTAACCTTTTTCTGCAGTATCATGTACTTACTAGAAGAATGGCTGGTATCCAAGTACATGAAAAACATGCAGCCAGGGAATTTTAGTGGTGTATAACCTTGAAGTCATGTTGCTGTTGCTCTGTATGTTCTCTGAGTAGGACAAACATTATTGTGGGTTTCCTTTCTCTTAAATGTCTCTATTCAAATTGTGTTCGTAAATGAAGGACAGCTGCTTAGGATAGGGTAAGAACTTGGGATGCAAGTGCACAAAGATATTTTGAGTGTTTTAAAATCAATTCTTCAAAGTACCAGAGTTATTTGTGCAAATACTACATATATATATATATATATATATATATATAAAATGAAAGAGAGGGAGAGAGAGTAAGAGAGAGACAAGAAGCTGTACTGCAATCCTGAAGGCAGCCAGTTCAAGTCTACCAGCTGCTCCACAGGAGAAAGATGGACAGTCTCTTATTGTGTGATTAACTGCCTCTGAAACCTGCTAGAGGGTCAGCTACAGGTCAGTTTTGACTCTCTGGTACACAACAACAACAACAATAACAACAGCAAATTTTCATTTTAATAAAATTATTTATTAATAAGCTTATAGAAAGAGCAAGGGCCACATGGAGATGTCCATTTCTGACCTTTACTAACTTCATAAAGGGGAACAGTACCTGGTAACAACATCAACCAAACCAAACCACTTCCTATTAAGTCAGACATGACCCCTCATGCTCTCACACCATTTCCACTCATCCCAACACCACTCTTACTGCTTTTATGGGGTCCAGAATCCATTATGATAGCTAACAGACAACACAGAGCCATACTGGGCAAGTCAAAAGGCTGTAATTCAGGTTTGTAGCAGAATACAGTCAGGATAGCTTCAGAAATGTGCTCACAGGTGCCTCATCCTTGAGCCTCGTGGCTTTTAGGCTAATGTTACAGAGTTCTCAGTCCTAATATTGGCCATTTCCCCAACAGTCCTTGGGCAAAAGGCTCTTATCTCTGCTTCAATGGCATAGTAGTCCCAAGGTGCACCTCATCTCATATCATATCTTTGCTTCTCTGCTGTGGCTGTTGTGGCTGTTGCTGCTGTAGGCCCTACTCTAGTTTAGACTGAATCCCTCATCCTGAGAGACACATTACATATGCTGGATCCATTCAACTTAATAGTGAGACCCCTTTGGTGAGATTATCCAGTCCCCTTGTAAATTGGTGAGTATAGCCAATCTCCCGGTTGGTTTGTGAGACTAGCCAGTACTTTTGTGGGTTGGTGAGACTAGCCTGGCAGGTGGCCTAACATGCCCTATTTTTTATTCCACCATCTACAAAGCAAAGTCAAATTCAGTAAGTAGGAAAGTCATTTTGAATACTAAGTTCTTCACATCACAAAACTTTAAAAATATTATGAAATTATATTCTTGAAAGTTTATGACCAGATGAACAGAATATATTATTTCCCTCCCGTATTTAGCTACGGTGACATTTATTTTTTTCTGATTTGTTTTGTAACTTAGTCACAAATGTTTATGTCTTTATCTTTCTGCTCGGGTAGCCTAAGACTCCAGCTGTTTCTATGTTGGAGTTGATTTTGTTCTGGAAGGATATTCTCACCTTTTGAGATTTGAGAACTGATAAAATAGAAGTTATTTAGAGATATGACAGGTTTTATTATTCTGTTGTTGTTCTTTGTATATTTATTTTTAGTTTGATTTAAAAAAATTGAGTTAAAGTTTACAAATGATGGTTTTCCGTACAACTATTGTAGACATTTTGGTTTATAGCATTAATGATCCCTTATTAATATAATTAATGAATTACAAAGTCTAATCAATCATATATTGTGTACTGCTTTTCCCTTCACCCAGCTTGCATATTTGTTAATTTTTTTCTTCTCCCTCTCTTTCTCTTCTGATTCATAATATCTCTCCACGATTAATTCGTTCTGTGTATATACCTTACCTTATTTTTTAAAAATAATGACTTTGTCCTGTAATATCTTTTAGTGACTGGTTTATATCTCTTCCCATACTTTGTTCTAGACCAATTCATGTTGTGCAGTGTGTCTTAAAGTCTTGATGGCTTTCCAGTGATGAATAATATTCTGTTTTGTGAATGTACCATAGTTTTCTTAGCCATTTGTCCACTGATAGACAAATTAGTGTTTGGGTTGTTTTGGGCTGTTCACAGCTCTTTCCTGTTGTAAAAATGTGGCAATAAGAGTGTATTGTTTTGTGTTGCAGTGTTTATTTCTTTGAGATATATTCCTAAGAGTAGAATTTTGAATTAAATGCTATTTTTCTGTTCCTAACTTTATAAGGACGCATCAAACAGCTTTTCACAGTGATTGCACCATTTTACATTCCCTCCAGCATTGTATGAGAGTTCCCATCTCTCTACAACTTTGTCAGCATTTATTGTTTTCTGTCTTACTGAACTTTGCTTTTACTGCCAGGGTGAGAGACTTTATTGCTATTTTGGTTTGCAACTCTCTGTTAGTCAATGTCAATAAAATACAAATAAACATTCTATTTGCTTTCAGTCAAGAGCAATTCGACATTGGCAATGATGTCCCTAAGTGCCACGGCCTAATACACACCAAGTCTTCTAAGCAAGGATTTTGAAACTCCATCTCACTTTGGGCATGTTGCTGTGAGGGATCAGTCCTTGGAGAAGGACATCATGCTTGGAAGGGTGGAGGGACAGTGCAGGAGAGGAAGACCCTGGATGAGATGGATTACTCGCTGGCTGTGGTAATGGGGGCAGCGGGGTGCAGATGTGTCAAGACAGTGAGATTGACCCAGGACAGAGCAGGGTTCAGGGCAGTTGTTCATAGGGTCTCTAATGAGTTGTAGTCGACTCAACAGTACATAACTGGAGCATTCCTTCATGTATTTGTTAGCTTTCTGAATATCTTCTTTGATACAATGTGTATTCCATTTTGTAATTCAGTTTTTTTCTTGTTGAACAGTTGGAGTTCTCCTATAAATTTTAGAGGTGAGTCCCTTGTCACATGTGTCACAGGCTCATAGTTTTTCCTCATGTGTATATGCTCCTTCCTCTTTTGGACAAGTCTTTTTGGTGTATTAGAAATCACAGTAATTTCATTTTTCTTTAATTTATTTTTCATTTTTGATTATATTTGATAATTATGCCCTTCATTAAGGCTCCTGATTTTGAGAGATGGGGACACTTTCTTTTATGTAATTTATACATCACTATAAAGCTATCTTTTATGTAATTTATATGAGAAAAATGGAAATTTCATTCTACCCTAAGTCACTTTTCTATCTTGCATAACTACTCTGTTCATAGGACTGACAAACTGATGTTTATGTATTCAATAAATCTATAAACAAATAAAGGAAACCCTACTGCTAATTACAAAAATATATCTCTGGTTAGTATGATGTAGATGCTGATTTTCTTAACTCAGCAGGCATTTTATACCCTGACTACTTCTTTAGTTGGAACTTGTTTGTATTCTTTCATTGTCTTTGTTGTACAGCTGTGCCTTGATTATTGTGATAGAAAACAGAGTTCCTGAAGTGTTTGCTGTCTGTCTCTAATTCTTTGGCACATGGTCAAGTCTCAATTTTACTTTGATGTTTGATATGATAAAGCAGGCACTATTTTTAGCCATTAGTACTCTGGCAGTGATAGAAAGCTTTTTAATCATGTTCTTTTTACAAAAGAAGTTTCATTTCTGTGAAGTCAGTTCTGACTTTTTAGTGATCTTCCAACGAGATTCCAAGGCAGTAAATCTTGATAGGAGGAGACTGGCCTGCTTTTGCTTTCAGAACTGCTGATGGATCCAGACTGCATGAGACTCACTGCCTTTGTTACCAGTACAACACACTGTGGACTATGCCACCAGGTACTGACATGATAGTATGACTTGATGCGTAATCTTTCACGTGTAAGAAATTGACAAGCAAATAGTTCCCCTATTAAACCACCTAATGATGACAAATATTATCAATATTTGCGCAGCATGTGGTTCTACAAAGTTAAAACCTAAAATTCAGGGAGAAATGGTGATAATCAAAACAGAGATATAGAAGCTATCTTCTCTTCTATTTTTCTGTATTGTTGTTGTGCACTGTCAAGTCAGAACTGACCCATAGCTGACCGTCCAGTGGGTTTTCAGAGGCAGTTAGTAGCACAGGCGGAGATTGCCCATCCTTCTCCTGCTGTCTTTATTATTAAGTTTATTATTATGTTGTTGTTGTTGTTATATGCAATCCAGTCACTTGTGACCCATAGTGACCATACAATAGCCCTGAACTCTGATCTATCCTGTGCCAGCCTAATCATCTCTGACACACCTACTCCCAGTACCCCAGTCACTGAATCAGTCCATCTCCTTGAGGGCCATCCTCTCTTGTGCTGTCCCTCCACCCTCCCAAGCATGATGCCTCTCTCCAAAGTATGTCAGACGAAGCCTTAGAATTCTTGCCTCCAAGGAACAGCCTGGTTTCACGCTCTCTGGAATGAACCTGATTGTTCTCCTGGCAGACTCTGGTATATTCAATACTCTTTCTTTCAAAATAGGCATACATTTTTTTAACTCCTCTTCACATGAAACCACTAGTCATCTAATTAATTCAATATTTGTTGCATTTCATTTGGTAACACTTTGATATAGAGCTTTGCTCCTTGTAAGTTTCTTTGAGTCTTAAAAATGATATCACTAGACCCTGCATTGTACAAATGCATTATTGTAGTGTATTTGAACAATATGAGTTATACCTGATTGCACATTTTAATAATTACTTGGATCATCAGTGTTTTTTGAACTGCCATGTATTCCAAGAAATATGTTTTATAATACATACTAAAACATATGATCTATACTATTATATCATCACCTGTGTACTACTGAATTTGAGATCAGACATTTGATTTCAAATACCAGAAAGCTAGAATCAATCATTTTAAAAAGTTATGAAAACTTTATTAACAACTATTCCTAAGTCAGAAGAAATATAATTTCCCTGCTGTAATTTATCTTTTTGAAACACATGTCCATTGAGCACTTTAGTGTGCTAGGCACGTACTAAGTGAGTTTCCTTGTCCTGGCAGCTCGTGATCCCAGCTGACTCATTCCAGGCTCACTGCCGCTTTCCCAGCACCCTGTCAGTATTCATCGGAATGCTCCGTGCAATATTTATGAGTTTTCCGTTTTTACCCTCTTCCTTTTTCTAGTGATCTTGTCTTTTGTTCCACCTCTGTCTCTTACGCTTACAACCATACCTCAGATTTTATCATTATTAGTAACCATAATATGATTCTAATCTCAATGTGAAACTCTAACCATGATTTTTTGTTTCTTCCAGCTCATGTCTAGTATCTTTATTACAGTACTCTGTCAACTACTGGAACACAATATCCATGGATTCTACCACCTTTTTACTGTCTCTCACTTTCCTGATAGCCTTTCTCCCCCTTTTAAAAAGTTTCAATTTCATGTTAATATTTGCTTGGCAAATTCTGATTTTTGTTAAATCTAACATTATATATTTTTTCTCAATACTTAAATTCCTGAGCCGAACTTGGCTGGATCACAAAACATGGCATCATGCTGACTGATCTCACTTTAAATTCATGAGCAGGAATCCCCGCAGACTCCTTACACTGTGAGCCATCATGCTACAAGCTCCTGGTCAATTTTCCATTTTCCCTTGTGACTAGCTGTACTTTTTCTCTCTCCTCTAAGCTGCCTTCACTCTCCTCTTCTTAGCAAACAGCTTAGTACCATATTTTAATGTGAAGTTGAATACAACTAGTGGAGAACTTTGGCAAGCTCTCGCCTTTACATATAGTAACATGCCACTATTAGTTCTATAAACTTTCTTTCCTCCTGAAAGCGAGTGAATGTTACGATTCCTGTCAACATCTTCACACTACATCCCTTCTTCCCCTGCCACTGGCTTGTAGGCATGGTTTCAAGTATTATTCCTTCTCTTTATTTCACAAAATTATCATTTTCCCCTTCTGTATGAGTCAGTCAGAAAAAATGCTATTATTTACTTTTTAAAAAATGTGATTCTTTTATCTATCTCGGCCTATTTACTGGTTCCTTTTTGTTTACACATTTATGGCAAAATTTCTCCAAATCATCAATACTTGTTAGAGCTAGTCTCTTTCTTCCTATTTTTTCATGAACTTACTGCAGTTAGATTTCTATTATTCCTTCCTACTGCTTTGCAGGAGCTGTTTGGTCAAGTTCACCAGTGCTAAATCCTGTGTGCAATTCTTAGCTCCCACATTGCTTCTTTTTGGCAGCCTATGACACTGGTTGATCATTCCCTTTCAGAAACACCTCACTTGGTTTCCAGGACTCACTACATTCTTCTAGCTGTCCTTCATACTCATTGACATTTTAACTCTTCACAAGTTTGCTGCCTGTGTCCTGGGTTAGTGGTGAGGGATTGCATTGCTGACTCCAAGGCAGGCCGTTTGAATCCACCAGCTGCTCCTCAGGGTGAGCAGTCCCCTCCTATGCTGCCTCTGAAAACCCATTGGTGGTCAGCTGTGAGTGAGTTCCGACTTGATGGCACGTAACAACTGTCTTCTGAACTCTGAGAGAATAAGGTCTCATGATTAAACTGCTCCTTTTCTCTTTATGTACGCATTTAGATGTAATTGATAATCTCCTGTTCCATGTTTTAAAATCCTGTCTTTATTCTGAAGACTTCCAACTCATATATCCAGCAGTTTAATTGATAGCTTTGTTTGAATGCCCAAAGGCATCTTAGTTACTAAAGTTGTTGTAACCAAATATTGTTAAGTTAGTGACTTTAAATAATAGGAAGCTATTTTCTGCTTTGGAGACTAGAAGTCCAAATCAGAGTGCTTTCCTTAGGGGAAAGTGTGTCTTTGATCTTGGTTGTTCTTAGATGTTGTCAAGTTGATTCTGACTTAGTTGTGACCTAGTAGTTTTCCTAGGTTGTAATCTGTGGGAGAAGGGCACCAGGTCTTTCTCCTGTGGAGCTCCTGGGCAGGTTTAAACACCAGTTTTTTCCATTAGCTGCTGAGCACATGACTATTGCATGCCTCGGTTTGTAGATGCTTTCTCATGTGTTTTCCCTGTTTTCTGCTCTTTTTTACAAACCACCACTCAGAGGGAGTAGGCTTAGCACCTACCTTATTGATACAACAAATAAACTTCTGTTACTAAACATAGTTCAACATAGTAAACTGTGTTTAGTTCTACAAGGGTTAATACTTCAGGATGACCTTTTGAGGGATATAATTAAATTCATAATTGCATTTGAAATTTGTTGTTGTTATGTGCCATCATGTTGTGTGCAACTCATAGCAACCCTATGTACAACAGCTCTGAACCCTGCTCTATCCTGAGCCATCCTTATTGTCTCTGACACACCTAGTACGATTACCCCAGTCACTAAGTCAGACAATCTCATTGAGGGTCTTTCTCTCTTGTCCTGCCCCTCCACCCTCGCAAGCATAATGGTCTTCTCAAAAGACTGGTCCCTCCTTGCAACATACCCAATATATGTCAGCCGGAGCTTCAGAATCTTTGACTCCAAAGATCAGCCTGGTTTCTCACTCTCCAGAATGAAGCTGTTTATTAATCTAGCAGTCTCCAGCACTAAAGCTCAAAGGCATCAGTTCTCCTTCTGTCATCCCTAGTCATTGTCCAGCTTTCTGATGCATTACATGTAATTGTGAAAATCATGGCCTGTATCAGGTGCACCTGAGTCTCCAGACATCATTCCTTTTCAGTACTCTGGAGATGTCCTTGACAGCCGACTTTCCCAATGTCATTTGTGTTTGATTTCTTGGCTGCTGGTACCAGTAGTGTTGATTGTGGAGCCAAGTAAACTAAAGCTATTAAAAACCTCAATCTCTTCTCTATCTGTTATGATGCTGCCAATTGGCCCAGTGGTGAGAGTCTTTTTTTTCTTGATGTTGAGCTTCAATCCATATTGAAGGCTACAGTCCTTGACCTTCTGCAGCAGTGCTTCAGGTCCTCCTCAGTTTTAGCAAGCAAGGTGGTGTCATCTGCATAATGCAGGTTGTTGATGAGTCTTTCTACAATCCTAGTGCCACATTCCTGTCATAAAGCCCAATCTCCTGGATGATATGTTCCACATATAGATTGAAAATGTATGGAGATAGGACACATCCCTGGCATACACCCTTCTCAATTTTAAACCATGCTATGTTGCCTTGCTCTGTTGTGATGACTGACTCCTCGTCCAAGTATAGGTTACACATAAGCACAATCAAGTGTTTTGGGATTCTCGTTCTTCTCAGAGTTAGCCACAGTTTATTGTGATCCATACAGTCAAATGCCTTTGCAAAGTCAATGAAACACTATTTCCAAAACCTAACTACTGATCTGGCGAAGAGATTGAGATTGTTCACAGCTTCAGTTTGCTCGGCTCCAGAGTCAACACTCTTGACACCAGCAGTCAGGAAATCAAAAAGTGTATTGCGATGGGAAAGTCTGCTGTTAGGGACCTCTCTAAAGTACTCAAGAGCAACGGTGTCTCTCTGGAGACTAAGGTGCACCTGATACAGGCCATGGTCTTTGCAGTCGCTTATGATGCATCAGAGAGTTGGACAATGACTAGGGAGGACAGAAGGAGAGTTGATGTCTTTGAGCTGTGGTGCTGGAGAAGAGTACTGAATGTACCATGGACTGCCAGGAAAACAAACAGATTCATCTTGGAGAGGATTAAACCAAGCTACTCCTTGGAGGCAAGGATTCTGGGGCTTTGTCTGACATACTTTGGACATGTTGCCAGGAGGCACGGGTCCTTGGAGAGGGACATCATGCTTGGGAGGGTGGAGGGACGGTGCAGGAGGGGAAGACCCTCTATGAGATGGATTGGTTCTGTGACTGGGGTAATCGGGATGGGTGTGTCAGAGGCAGTGCGGTTGGCGCAGGATAGAGCAGGGTTTAGGGTTGTTGTGCATAGGGTAGCTATGAGTCACTAGCTACTTGATGGCACATAACAACAACAACTACTGATCTTACACCCAACATACCTTTTCAATTTCCTCTTTCTCAGTAATGGCAACTCTATCCTTCAGATGACTCAGATCAAACATCTGTGAATCATTCTTGATGTCTTTCTGACTCATATTGTGCATTAATTTCAAAGTACATCCTTTTGGTTCCGTATTTTGAAGATACCCAGAATCCTTCACCTTCTTGTCCAAGCCATCGTTCATCTCTACTTCAATGATTGTAATGACTTCTGTTAGCCTTGCTACATGCACTTTTAGGCATTTCCAAGTTGTTAATGAAATGACAGAGGGATTCTTGGTAAAATGCAAACAGAAAATGGCATGACTCTTCCCAGTGGCTTTCCTTCTCTTGCTTGCTCATTCTCATGGGAGAAGTAGGGTATGTACAGTGCTCACACATCCTGTCTGATCTGTGTTCCATCTTCATCCTGTCCTCATGACTCTGGGACCTCGTTTTATACCTCTTTATTCTTCCTCAAGTCAGGGCATCCTGGGATCCTTGGCTTTCCTCTGAGGTGCCTAGCATGCTCTTACCAGAGAGGCTTTGCACTTGCTTGTCCCTCGGTGTGGAACGTTTGTTCTCTGAGATAACTGCATTACACACCTTGTCACTTATTTTAGCTCAGTATCCCTGCTCAGTGGGTTCTTCACCTCTTTGACTAAGATAACAGTAGTCTCATTCACCTCCTCGGTCCTGTGTTTTTGTTAGCAGTTACACAATTGGTGCCCGTGTGTACAGATCAAAACTGCTCTGTAGGATTCTCTTGGTTGTAATTCTTTGGAAGCAGTACACCATCCTTTTTTTCTGTAGAGTACTGCTTGACACATACCCTCTTCACAAACATCACCTAACACATCATGTATCTTACACATTTGTTTTGCTTTTATTATCTTTTTTTTTTGCTTCCCAGCACGCAAATTCCATGAGGATCGGAATCTTTTTCTCTGTCTTGTTTGCTACTATATCTGTAGTACTTAGAACACTCTGTACAATATTATGTATTTTGTAAATACTTGTTGAATAAATATAGAGTTAATTGTAATCTCTTTACGAGCAACCCTGTGCATTCAGTATGAATCTTCTTATTCATTTACAGATTAGAAATTAAGACTCAGGTTTAAAGCTTATTAGTTTATAGATAAAGGATTTAAACTCAGATATCTCTTGACTCCCAGCTTAACCACTCTCCGTGTGCATTTACTTCACCGATTAGGATACTTTGTGTTTGAAATCTCCATCAGGTTAATGCTATTGCATGATACTGTAAGTCATCAAGTGTGTGCAATTTATGCTTTTATCTTTAATCATTACATGTTTGGGAAAAGCAGAAACAGATTCTTAAAGGTTTAGTTAGTATTTCGTTTTTGCTGAATTTTTGAAATATACTGGAGAGACTTTTTTCCTTAAACCAAATATAGAGGTTTCTTAAAAACTCAACTTCTCTGTTTTATTCTTTTTTTTTAAATTTTATTTTTTAAAGCCTTAAATTTTCTTAATGAAAAAAAATCTTAATCTAGTAAATGTGAAGCAGAAAGGAATATGTAAGAATACTGCTTATTTGTTACTATGGCTCAAGCATTCCCAGGTTATGGATTCCACAGGTGGCAGCTGAAATCAATGTTCCATTTTTCAGTATTGAGTTGTTCTTAATTCAATGTAAATTAAAATAAAATAAAATACCAGACTACTCCTCAAAGTCAAATAGGAAAGTGATGAAGGACAGCAATCATAATTTCAGGAGATGTTCATAGATCATGATGAGCATGAATCATGCTGTGACTTCTTGCAGCTGCTTTGAGGGTGTACACTACAGGATGTCTGGTCTTGTTGGTTATTTTTCCGACACCTGTCTTATTTGTGGTTCATATTCAATGGAAGTGACTGAGCTGAAAGTGACCTCCATTCACCAAGAAGAACTGATATTTTCGGAATATGGAAATAAAATTTGAATCCTAGATTTGTTGCCCAAATTTTTGGCCATGTGGCCAGGCTGTGGCAGTTGTTAAGGCCTACCCAATTTTCTGAAATGAATTTTTTTCCCTCCTGAAAAAGTATAACTGTTGGCTGGGAGGTGATAAAATTTCAAGTAAAAATTTAGTTGTACCTGAATAAATTGCTGCCAAGGATCTGAAGTGCTAAAGATCAAGGATGCCCATTTAAAAACTAAGATGTGCCTGATCCAAAGTACAGTATTTTCAGTTTCTCCATATGCATCTGCCCATCCATATGCATAAAATCGGACACTGAATTGAGAAGACTAAAGAAGTATTGATGAGTATGAACTGTGATGTTGGTGAAAAGTTTTAAGTATACCATGGACTGCCAAAAGAATTAATAAATCTATATTGGAAGCCAAGGAGCCAGAATGCTTTCTTTTATGTGTGTACCATGGAGTCGGAACTCCATAGCTGATGGTCCAGCGGCTTTTCAGAGACAGTTGAATCAAATGGGAGTAGATTGCCATCTCTCTCCCCCTGAGAAGCTGGTGGATTTGAACCTTACATCTTTGGGATTGCAACGCAGCCTCAAGAGCTTCCTAGAATGGTCCCAAGAATCAAAGTGTTATTAGGAAGTGGCTACCATCACACATAACACACACACACACACACACACACAGAGTGGCTGTGGGGCAGAGTCCACTGAGTGACACCCAAAATAATGGTTGTTCCACTGGAAAGCCCAAGATGTTTATCTAATGCATCTACTACCTTGATGGCAAAACTTGGAGTAGGTTTATTCAACTTAAGTTACCTGCTGATTTTTTTTCATTCCCACCTCAGAAATACTGAGAATCTGCATTTCAGTTAGATCCCTGGGTCATTTTTGTTTTTTTTTTTTTAATATTGAGATTTTAATGAAAGTTTATCAAGAACTTGGAATTCCATTCATCGATTGCTGCACATTCTCCCCCCCAACCCTCACGCATTCTTATATATCCTCAGGTGAACTGTAAATTCTTGTTAAAATGTAGTTTAGATTCAGTAGATTTGCAATAGAAATACTAATTCTTAGCAAGGGGTTGAGCCAGAATAACTGAAGTCTTTGCTTTGAAGAGATGCAGCAGCTCCAAATTCTGTTTTGTCTTTAGTGCTCACAGCTGAAATCTCTTTTCAGTTCTTTCAGTTTTTTATTGTTCTTTTCAGTTGGCTCCTTGGAGTCTTCACTGAGCACATTGTTAGTTGCCGTCAAGTTGGTCCAGATTCATGGCAACTGTATGTGTAACAGAATGAGACATTGTACGATTCTGTGCCATCTTTATGATAATTGATATGCTTGATAGTCTCTTGTTTTGACTATAGTGTCAGTCAGTCTCATCAAGGGTTTTTCTTGTTTTAATTGGCCTGTTACCAAGCATGTTCTTCTCTATGCCTTGCAGGCATAGGGGCCAGCTAAGGATTTGAACAGGGTTTATATGCAGATTTTGGGTCTCCTCATTCAGTGTTCTTCCTTTTGGAGTTTAATCCTCAATTTCCAGTTACTCTGACAGTTCCAGATTTGTCTCTGACACCTCAGGCCAATAAAACGGAATCTATTTGTTTGTGTTCTAGCTGTCCCACATCACACAGACAAGGGCGTTTCCTGGCAAAAAAAGCCCTATGAATGTCATGTTCATCTATTGTGCTTCAGTTCTTTTAAGTCATATCTCCTCCCTTTAGATTTTGGCTGCTTTTGGCTAGATGATATCTTTGAGTAGTTATATTTTTTCCCTTGAGTTCATAATCGTTAGCTGCCAGAGCTTTAGTCTGAAAAATACTGCTCTGTCATTATTGGAATCAGAGCCTCAGTAACTCGTCAGAGTGTTTTCATCATCATTCATTTCTAAGTACTTTTCTCATTTCTATTACAGTTTCTTCTTTGGCTGGTAGGCTATTTTGATATATATATATATATATATGATAAATTTTCTGTCCTAAAGATTTAAAAATCTTTTCTTATTGATTTCTAGCCAAATTCCAACTATGGCCAAAGAATTTACTGTTCATGATTACAATTCTTTGAAAATTTGTTGAGAATGGATCATTTATAGCCCTATATTGTCAATTTGTTAGTCTTCTCTTTACTTGGTTTATTTATCTGTTGAATAAAGTGTCTTCTATATAATAGTGTGTTTTTGTTAATGATAATCAAATCATAATCTAAGTCACTGAGCTTGATATTAATTCTCCCCCTGGTTTTCCCTTTCAGTTCTGTTATTTTTTCTTTTTTTTTGAGACCATATTAATTAAGTGTATTTAAATTTAGAATTATGTTCATCTTATAACTTATAATTTATAGCAGTATGACTTTTTCCTCTTTAGTTAACTACTTTTTTCCACGAAAGTCTACTTTATCTTCTTAGAACTTTTAATACAGTATGGTCAACTTTTTATTACATTTTGATTTTGTACTATTTTTCTTATCATGTACAGCTTTAAAAAAATTTACTCAGAGGTTAAAAATTTTCTTTTAAGCATTACTTTCTTTTATTCCAATATGAGAATCTTTTAAGTAGGATGTTCAGATTGTTTAAAACTCATAATACTACCAATATTTCCATTTAAGTCAACCATCATACACTTACTACTTTTCTAACTGCTAGTTGTAGAATTATTTTTCTCCAGTCCCACTATTATTAACTTATTGGTGTTAGATGTGTTATGCATTATGCATTTTTATTTGTCTGGTTGAGATTACTTTTTCTTTTTCTTTTTTTTTTTTTAGGAAAAGATAGAGTTTTCAACACTCCATTGTGTGAACAAGGAATTGTTGGGTTTGGAATTGGAATTGCAGTCACTGGTGCTACTGCTATTGCAGAAATTCAATTTGCAGATTATATTTTTCCTGCATTTGATCAGGTAAGGACATCACATTTTATTATGTATGAATTAACATTTTTTAGCTTGTTAAGTACTATCACACAACCTCCAATCTTTGGAAAATGTATTTCCTTTGAGTTAGTCTATGGACATATGTGTGTGTGTACATGGAGCGCTGGTGGTTTATCTATGTAATTGTTGGTACATATATAACCATGGTTAACAGCTTCAGTTTGCTTGGCTCCACAGTCAACACTCTTGGTACCAGCAACTAGGAAATGAAAAGACACAATGTATTGGAAAAGTCTGCTGACAGAGAACTCTCCAAAGTCCTGAAGAACAACAATGTCAGTCTGGAGACTAAAGTGCGCCCGATACAGGCCATGGGCTTTGCAATTACTTGCTATGTGTCAAAAAGCTGGACAATGACTAGGGATGATAGAAGGAGAATTCATACCTTTGAGCTGTTATGCTGGAGGAGAGTATTGAATATACCATGAACTGCTAAGAGAGCAAACAGGTTCAACCTGGAGAGGGTAAAACCAGGCTGCTCCTTGGAGGCAAGGATTCTGATGCTTCATCTGACATTCTTTGGACATGTTCTAAGGAGGGTCCAGTCTTCTCTGAGAAGAATGGAAATCCCAGAACATTTGATTGTGCTTATGCAAAATCTATACTCCTACACAGGAGGCTGTCGTCAGAACAGAGCAAGGAAACACTACATGGTTCAAAATAAAAAAAGGTGTATGCCATGGATGCATCCTATCTCCATACCTTTTCTATCTGTATGTGGAACAGATCAACACAACATATGGAGGCTGGGTTCTGTGAGAAGAAATGTGCCATCGAGATTGGAAGTAGACTCATCAAAAACATGTATTATGCAGATGACACAACCTTGCTTGCCAAAACTGAGGAAGACCTGAGGCATTTGCTGTAGGAGGTAAAGGACTTCAGCCTTCAATATAGATTGAAGCCCAGCATCAAGAAAACAGAGATTCTCACCACTGGCCACATCATGATAGACAGAGCAGAGATTGAGATTTTTAACAGCTTCAGCTTGCTTGGCCCCACAATCAATATTATTGGCACTAGGAGCCAGAAAATCAAATGACGAATTGCATTGGGAAAATCTGCTGTGAGGGACCTCTCCAGAGTACTGAAGAGCAATGATACCAGTCTAGAGACTAAGATTTGCCTATTCAGGCCATGGCCTTCGGAATTACTTGCTATGCATCATAGAGCTGGGTAGTGATAAAGGATAATAGAAGAATTGATCCCTTTGAGTTGTGGTGCTGGAGAAGAGTATTGAACGTACAGTGGACTGCTAAGAGAACAAATCTGTCCTGGAGAGGATTAAACCAGTTTTCTTCTTGGAGACAAGGAATTTGAAGTTCCATCTGACATCGAGGAGGAACCAGTCCTTGGAGAGGGACATCAGGCTTGGGAGAGTTGAGGGACAGTGCAAGAGAGGAAGACCCTGGATGCAATGGATTGGCTCAGGCTAGAGCTGCTGTATATGTTGTTGTTGTAAAATGCCATGGAAATGAGTAAGACTTATAGTGACCTTATGAACAAAAGACCTGAACCTTGTTTTATAAATATAGTCATTTCTCTGTGTTCATAGAGTTTCCAGAAGCATGTAGTTTAGAAAGTGGATGCCACTCCTGCTTCCCAATCTGGGAGCTCCACCAAAGACTGGCCATGATGGGTAACTATTATGGTATATGATACACCAATGGCACAGCGTTCAGTACCACAGCAATCCTAGGTTACTTCAGTACAGCAAATAGATCAGTAATGTACCACTTAGAAGAATGTTCATCCCAAAGTCAGTTAACACTAAGCTTTATTGCCTTTTAAATACAAAGCACATCCTCCAGGTTCTGGTTGATTCTAAACCTAGAGACTTCCAGCCTGCAGCTCTTTGTTATCTAAATCCAGCAAGGCAGTGTTAAGTTGTTGGATTCTTGAAGGTGATTTTTCACATCTTGGTGAGAGCCGGGTGCAGAATATTTGGTTGTTTTTTGCCATTTTTTGTTCACAGTTTGGTGTCACAGCTGTTGTGTATAGACAGCACATAGCAACAACAACATGTTTATACATATAAAATGGTGTGTGTGTGTGTGTGTGTGTGTATATATATATGTATATATATATACACACACATATACATATGCATACATATACACAAACCACACACACATGCACTATATATAAAAAAACAGAGTGTGTGTGTATAATATATTGTTGTTGTTGTTGTTTGCTGCCGTTGAGTTGGAACCAACTCATGGTTTATTAGTTAGCAGAGTTTTAGAGGTAGTAATTTGCCTGGGAGGAGATTGCCCATTCTTCCACAGTGGAGTAGTTGCTGGATTTGAACTATAAGCCTTTGGGAGTGAAGTGCAGCTTCTTATCACTAAATCACCACAGCTCCCTATATAATATTGTTGTTGTTAGGTACCATTGAGTTGAGTATGACCCATAGCAACTCTCTGAACAACAGATCTGAACTTTGTCTTATCTTGTCCCATCCTCACAATGATAATTAATGTTTTATAACAAAATGTCTATAAATGATGGATGAAAAAAGTATGATTTGTAAACTTTAAAATTAATAAATATTTAGGATATGTCTTTTATTTTCTGATAAATATCTGAAAATTTAAAAATCATATATTTTATACAATAATTCATAATCTCTTGTTGTATATTGCCTTTCCCCCCACCCATCATATCTGTTTATTCATTTTTACTCTCCTTTCCATCCCTGCTAACTCTCTAAGATGGATTCTGTCAACTTTTCCTTAGTTTTTTATAATAGTAATCTTATACCATAGTTGCTCTTTTGTAAATGACTAATATCACTCTAAACAATTTATTCTGGATTCATTCATGTTGTGCATTCTTGGTGGTTTGTCAGGAGTTGTATGAGTCAAGATTCTTAGCACTGGGCTACTTGGCAGCATCATGATAGATGAAGAAGGGATTGAGATTGTTAACAGTTTTATCTTGCTTGATTCCACAATCAAAACTCTTGGCAACAGCAGTCAGGAAATCATAGGGCCAGTTTCTTTGTGAAAGTCTGCTGTCAGGACCCTGTCCAGTGTGTTAAAGAATACGAATGCCAGTTAGAGACTAAAGTGTTCTGATCAAAGCTATGATCTGCTCAGTTACTTGCAGTGCATCTGAGAGCTGGGCATTCGAGAAGGATATCATTCTTGGAAGAGTGGAGGGTCAGCACAGGAGAGGAAGATCCTAAATGAGCTAGATTAACACAATGACTGTGACAGTGGGGGCAGGTGTCTTAGTGAGATTGGCTCAAGATAGGGCAGAATTCAGAGCTATTGTTGATAGGATCACTATGAGTTGTAGTTGACAGCACATAACAACAACAACTGCAACAGTAGATTATCAGGGAGCTCTGGTGGCCTAGGAAGGAGCTGCACTGTCATCCTGAAGGCATGCAGTTTAAATCTACCAGCCACTCTGCAGGCGAAAGATGGGCAGTCTCCTCAAGTGCAGTTATACTGTCCCTGCAAACCTGCTGGAAGGTCAACTATTAAGTCAATTTATAACAACAAGCTGCTAAAGATTTGGGCCATTTCTTTTCTTTCCTTCCTCTCCCTCTCCCTCTCCCTTCCCCACCCCCCTTTTTTTTAGCTGTTGCAAAAAGCTTTATTGTTCCATTTGGTCCAAGGCTTGGGTGAGGGGTTTCTGGGTGTATAAGATTCTACACCAGGGTGGGAAAGATTTGGGCCATTTCTTCATATGTTTGTGGCCACCTGATATCTTCTTTTGCCAAAGTGTTTATTCATATCTTTGCCAGTGTTTCCTTGTTGAGGTATTGAGTTTTCTCTAAATCTTAGAGATGATTCTCATAGGCATATTTGAAGAGCCACAAGTTTCCTCTGCTATCATAGAGTCCCTACGAAACTTTATAAGCTGAAATGGTGTAAAGTGAAGAAACATGATACTATTACTTTAACTGGAATAACTTTGAAGGGTTCCCTAATCACCAAAATACCCATTTCATACCAGATCATGCATGGAATCCAAAATAGCACTAACTCATTGACACTGGTCTTTGCAGTCATATGCTATGCATCAGAGAGCTGGGCAATGACTAAGGATGATAGAAGAAGAATTGATTTTGAGCATTTTGAGCTGTGGTGTTGGAGAAGAGTATTGAATATACCATGGGCTGCTAAGAAAGCAAACAGGTTTAGCCTAGAGAGGGTGAAACCAGACTGCTCCTTGGAGGCAAGGATTCTGAAGCCTCATCTGACATACTTTGGACATGTTGCAAGGAGGGACCAGTCCTGGGAGAGGGACTTCATGCTTAGGAGGGTGGAGGGACAGCTCAAGAGAAGAAGACCCTAGATGGGATGGATTGATTCAGTGACTGGGGTAATGGGGTAGGGTGTGTCGGAGACAGTGAGGTTGGCACAGCATAGAGGATAAAGCAGGGTTTAGGGCTGTTGTACATAGGGTCACTGTGAGTTGCAGGTGACTCGATGGCACATAACAACAGCAAACTTTGACACTGAGTAGGTGTTGGCTTATAGAGACTCTTTCTGGCATTCCCTAGGCTGCAAATCTTTACAGGAGAAGACTTCCACTTTTCTCCTTTAGATTTTGGAACTACTAGTGGATTCATACTGCCAATCTTGGATTACCAGCCCGAGATGTTATACAGTATGTCACGAAGACTCCTTAAAACAAAACTAACATATTGTAAAAGCAAGAATAATATGATAAATACATAGTCTATAGAAAGAAATGATGCACGTAAGGTATAGTGTCCAAAGAAATAGCTTTGTGATGCTCTTCTGATGTTGCATACAGCCTTTAGCAAAAAGTAAACTGTTACAGAGCAAAATGCTGAATGGTACTTTTACTTTTTTTTTCTTAAAGTAAAAACTATCTTCAGATTTTTTTTTGTCACTAACAAAAACAGTTACTAACAAGTCTTTCTTAAAAGTGAATTGATAAAAGTTTAATTCTTGAAAAGCAGACCATACCTGCCTATAATTTAAGAAAATGATGGAAAATAAGACTCATTTTGAAGTGCTATTTCTTTTCTTCTCTTCCAGATTGTTAATGAAGCTGCCAAATACCGCTATCGTTCTGGGGATCTTTTTAACTGTGGGAGCCTAACCATCCGTTCCCCATGGGGCTGTGTTGGCCATGGGGCGCTCTATCATTCTCAGAGTCCAGAAGCTTTTTTTGCCCACTGTCCAGGAATCAAGGTATAATTATTTATGTATTTTAGTGGGTATCTGTTTGATGTTTCTGTTTTTACTGGTTCTGTTAATATTAACGAACACACTTATCTAGAGGAAAACCATCAGAATCTTTGAGCTTAACTGCATTTAAGAAAGAGCAGTTTTTCTTAGGTGAGCTCTCCAATGTTCAATTTTATAGAATATTCACTTTAAGTAGAACTGTTATGACACTAGATTTCATTTCAAATTTGAAAATGACTTCAACTTTTGTTGAATACTGTCCTAGAGTCCTAGGACTCTGGATGACACATTTCATAGACTTCTAAAGCTGAGAACCATTGTTTTTTCTTCCTTTTGTCAAAGCTCTGCTTCTTGGTAATGTGTGTTTTTCATTTAATTGATTGTGAAGTGACTGAAGAGATAAATCTATTATTTCCTTGGTGTTTACCTTAACATTAGAGACTTGTACAGATTGTGCTTTAGTACATTTTCTTTCTTCAAATAAACGGAGAGAATTCTTACTTGACTAGGTATGTTTTTTTGCCTTGGAGTAAGAAATACTCCTCAAATAATTGATTTTGATGCAATTTCCTTTTATAACATGATTTCTATATTAGCTTAAGTATTTTGATACAATTTTTTTAATCTTAATTTTCACCTTAGTTTGAGCTTTCTGGGATATCAGAAATTTATAAAATATGTCTATTCATATATATGTTTGTTTTGACATCATGAAATGGTTATGAACATATATTTATGCTTTATTTCATTTTTTTCTACTGTTGTTGTTATGTGCCGTCGAGTCGTTTGCAACTCATAGCGACCCTATGTACAACAGCCCTAAACCCTGCTCTATTCTGTGCCAATTGCATTGCCTCTGACACACCCATCCTGATTACCCCAGGCACTGAATCAGTCCACCTCATAGAGGGTCTTCCCCTCCTGCACTGTCCCTCCACTCTACCCAGCATGATTTCCCTCTCTAAAGACCTGTCTCTCCTTACAACATGTCCAAAGTATGTCAGGCGAAGCCCCAGAATCCTTGCCTCCAAGGAGGAGCCTGGTTTAACCCTCTCTACGATCTGTTTGTTTTCTTGGCAGTCCATGGTACATTCAGTACTCTTCTTCAGCACCACAGCTCAAAGGCATCGATTCTCCTTCTATCCTCCCTAGTCATTGTCCAACTCTCTGATGCATAACAAGTGATTGCAAAAACCATGGCCTGTATCAGGCGCACCTTAGTCTCCAGAGAGACAAAAATTATAAGATTTTTAACCAAGTAGAGGTTACATTATTTTTCAACTGCGGAGAAAGTCACATTTGAGAGAGCAGTTCCTTTTGTTTGAGCTTGAACATAGGTTTGTTCACAGTAAATGTTATAATGTTTGCCATTGTTTTAATAATTTATCTCTTCTTTCAATCTCTTACTTTCTTTATTCCTTCTTTATTTTTTCCCCCAGGTTAAATATACAAAGCATACAAAAGGCTTAAAAATAAATAGATGAAGAAATAAAATGAAGAGAATATAAGAAGTCAAATTAAGAAAATAGGAACAAAGGAAAATAAGAGCATTGTGTCATTTGGCAAGCAATGTTTTTAGCAATCTTTAAAGAAAATAAAATAATGAAAATTGTTCTTCTGTTTTACTTCTTAGGTAGAATTCTTCAAATGCAATAACACAGAATGACATTGGAATCCAAACACAATTTGCTTCAATGAATCTTACTTGAGTCTTATAATAAATTCTGATTTATTTTAGTGATAATATTATAATAATAATTTACATTTATAATCCTTTACATTTTTAATTTTTTTGAAAAGTAAGCCTAAAATACTTTATACAAGTATTCAATAATTCTTAAAAAGGAGACGCAGGTTAGCACTTTGACGTTTAGGAGATAAGAGTCAGGGTGTGGTATCATTCAGAACTGGGTGAGAATTCCTCATCTAACCCATACTGTCTAAACACATACTGTTAAATTGGGCTAGTTACTTTATGACTTTTTAAGTCTCAGGCTCTTTATTTCTGAAATGAGGAAAATAAGAATAGCTACTTCATGTACTTCATGGAGTTTCTATAAACAATAAGTTAATCTTCATTGTATGTTTAACAAGTAAATCAATATGTTTTTTCTTGTCATTATCATCATCATCATTTTTTTTAACTTTTTACAGTTTTATTATTTGTGTGCGTGTGTACCGTCAAATTGGATCTGACTGGTACAGGAGGAGATTGTCCCTCCTTCTCTAGCAGAGCATCTGGTGGATTTGAACTGCACGCCTCTGGGTTTGCAGTGCAACTTCTTGCCACTAGGCCACCAGAACTCCCTATCATCTTCATTCTTAAGAAAGTTCTGGAGAGCCGAGAATGGGAGTTGAGTCTGACTGCACACCTGGCCACCTCTCTTCTCTCCTCGCTCTCACCGCCAGCTTTCCCTCCAGCTTGCTCTCCGCCCGGAACACCTTCCACCACGTCCACCTCAGCAAGTTCCCAATTGAACAAAGGCATCAAGCAGCTGTATATGGCCCTGCCTCAGGGTGAGAAAGTCCAGGCCATGTATATCTGGATCGATGGCAAAGGAGAGGGACTGTGCTGCAAGACCCGAACCCTAGATTCTGAGCCCAAGAGTATAGAAGGGTTGCCTGAGTGGAATTTTGATGCCTCCAGTACTTTCCAGTCTGAAGGCTCTAACAGTGACATGTATCTCCTCCCTGCTGCTGTGTTTCGGGATCCTTTTTGCAAGGACCCCAACAAGCTGGTGTTCTGTGAAGTCTTTAAGTACAACCGAAAGCCTGCAGAGACCAATTTAAGGCACACCTGTAAACGGATGACATGGTGAGCAACCAACACCCCTGGTTTGGAATGGAGCAGGAATACACCCTCATGGGGACAGATGGCCACCCCTTTGGTTGGCCTTCCAATGGTTTCCCTGGACCCCAAGGTCCCTATTACTGTGGTGTGGGAGCAGATAAAGCTTATGGCAGGGACATTGTGGAGGCTCACTACCGGGCGTTCTTATATGCCGGCATCAAGATTGGGGGGACAAATGCAGAAGTCATGCCTGCCCAGTGGGAGTTCCAGATAGGCCCCTGTGAAGGAATTGACATGGGAGATCATCTCTGGGTGGCCCGTTTCATCCTGCACTGTGTTTGTGAAGACTTTGGCATTATAGCGACCTTTGACCCCCAAGCCCATCCCTGGGAACTGGAACGGTGCTGGATGTCATACCAACTTTAGCACCAAGGCCATGCGAGAAGAGAACGGTCTGAAGCACATTGAGGAGTCCATCGAGAGACTAAGCAAGCGGCACCAGTACCACATCCGCGCCTACGATACCAAAGGAGGCCTGGACAACGCCCGGCGCCTGACTGGATTCCACGAAACCTCCAACATCAATGACTTTTCTGCCGGTGTGCCCAACCGTGGCGCCAGCATCCGCATTCCTCGGACTGTTGGCCAGGAGAAGAAGGGTTACTTTGAAAACCGCCGTCCCTCTGCCAACTGTGATCCCTACTCGGTGACAGAAGCCCTCATCCGCACGTCTTCTCCACGAAACTGGCGACGAGCCCTTCCAGTATAAAAACTAAATGGACTAGACCTCCAGTCATCAAAAGCCCCCTCTTTTTCATCCCACGCCCTCTTCTCCTTTCTCCTACTTGTTTCTACTAGCTGTAATTCAGAGGGCAAAATATCGAGGTCATTTTTATTCCTCAGGCCCAATTAATAACTCTTCCTTTTTGGGGGGCCAGGGTAGAGGGGTCAAGTTCTTAATCTCTTCATGGCCATCCCGCCCCTTTTCCCTGTCACTGAAGCTTTCTTGAAGACTGAGGAATAGTGCATTAGTGGGGAGGGGGTAGGGAAACATAACCACTACTTCCATTTAATCAGGTGTGTTTGTCCAGTAGGCATAGCTATCCAGACAGAGCATTTATGTTTGTGAAGGAAGGAAAGGAGGAATTTATTGAGGTAGCTGAAGTGGGAGGGCCTGACTTAATCCTGTGGTAATGTTAGGATTTCCTTGTTTGGGTGGGAGACTCCATGGAAATTGAGAAGGAAGGTAGGGATATGACTGGACATATCCCTGCCTTAAGAAAAGATTTATACTACTTGGCCCTCAATGTTATAACACAAAGCAGAATAGTATTTTTATATTTAAATGTAAAAACAAAAAAATTATATATGTGGGTATGTGAATATGTATGTTTTCCTAAAAAGAGTAGGAGTCACCAGGAGAGGATTTGAGTAATCTGGTTAGAAGTCAGCCTCTCCTTTTGAGAAGGGTGAAGCACTGCTTGAGAAGTGGGCTATTATGTTCCACTACCACATACAGGTTTCTGCCCACCCTTCTGAAAGGAGTGAACACCAGCCACCCAGTGTGTGGAAGCAAGAGGCTTTGGGTCATCAAGTTAATAAGATACATGTACTTTTTCACACACTCACATGCACAAGAGTTTAGAAATAGGAGTTGGCTGGTCAACTTAAGCATGTTACCGACAAGGGGGTATTGGGTTATTTTCTGGTGGGAGTAGCATGTCACTAAAGCAGGCCTTTTGATATATTAAAAAAATTTTTTTAAAAAGCAAAAAAAAAAAAAGTTCTGGAATACCTTTTCTGTCAATTAGAAATATGGCTTATTCACACTTTTCTTTCTGAGCTACTATAACCAGACATTATCGTGTCTGGTTGTAGAATTCTGTGCATTAGTTTCTACTGAGGAAATGAAGATTCTGTTTTTCATAATAAAGGAGTTTTTTTTTTTGTTAAAATTTAGGTTATTTTTCATTTCAATGAACATCTACAGAGATTTTGGGATTCCATTCATTCATTGTTGCACCCTTCTCCCCGCACAAACCCCTCCCCCCTCCCCC
>NW_006399979.1:1257084-1266813 GCF_000299155.1 Elephantulus edwardii | reverse complement strand
CTATTCTCTCCCCCATAGACTTCAATGCCGTAAACATATTTCATCCAGTTTTTCTCAGACTTACCCCCACCCCAATGCCAGCCTCATTCTACAACAGTGGCAACATATAATAAAGGAGTTTTTGATGTATTAAAATCAGAGGAGATGGTTGCATACAAAATGAAAAACAAAAGAATGGTGGTAGAAGAGATTTTTAAAATTTGTAAGTGAGGACAGGAAGATAATGACCATTTTACTTTTGTTTTTATAATTTCTACTTGTGGATTTCTTTAATTTTATTTTAACATATACAATCTTATCTAAAGACGATCTTAGTTATCAAAAATAGTAGACATCTTATTTGTTAAAATAATAGATTTTTTTTTTTTTACTTGAACAGATTTCTGTGTTTAATTTGTCAAAATTGTTTACTTACAGGCAAAACCTTATCATGAGTGTACTGGAATATATTTTAATTAAAATTGTCTTTTCAAAAATCTGTTTTTGCAGGTGGTTGTGCCCAGAAGCCCTTTCCAGGCCAAGGGACTTCTTTTGTCATGCATAGAGGACAGAAACCCTTGTATATTTTTTGAACCTAAAATACTTTACAGGGCAGCAGGTAAAGGTTTCCTTTATCTTGTATTTATGAGTTTCTTTATATATTTTGTTTTTCATAGTTCAAAAAACTTGCCTCTAACCTATAATATTTATTTGTATTTTCCAAGTTGTTGTTGTGTCCTGTAGTCTGAACCAACCCATAGCTGACCCTCCGGTGGGTTTTCAGAGGCATTTAATCTTTATTTGTATTTTCCAAGTAGGAAAAAACAAATCTGATTGAAGTGTTGCATATTGACTGTGTCCTTAGGTATAAACTACATGTTAAATTTAGGGACAAATCCATCTAGCCGTGTTATATTTTGATTGTGGAAGCAAAGGAAAAGTGTGAACTGGTAGAAAACTTTAGGGCTACATTAAGCTATGTAGTATTACCTAGTAAAATGTGCTGATCTCTTCCCTTTCAAATATGATGTCTTTCCCCAAAGACTAGCACCTCTAACAACATGACAGGAAGACCCTCGGTGCAATGGATTGACATAGTGACTATGGCAATGAGGTCAGGTGTGCCGGAGATGGTGAAGTTGGCTCAGGATAGGGCAAGGTCAAAATAATTGCATGGATCGTTATGAGTTATAATTGACTTTATGGGACATAATTATTAAAGATTCATATTTATCCCAGTCCAAAAAAAAAGATGACTCGACAAAGTGTGTAAATTATTATATAATATTATTCATATCACACAAAAGTAAAATCCTGCTGAAGATTATCCAGAAACAACTGGAATAGTACATTGGCAGAGAACTAACAGAAACACAGTCTGGGTATAGAAGAGGTCGTGGCACTAGAGACATTAGTGTCACTTTCAGATGGATCTTGACAGAAAACAAAGAGTACCAGAGGAGTGTCTATCTGGGTCTCATTGACTTTGCAAAAGTGTATGACTGTGTAGATCACACCAAATTGTGTCTAACCTTGTGGAGAATGGGAATCACAGAACATTTAATTGGGCATATGCAAAACCTATACTAGGACCAGGAAGCTGTCCTCAGAACAGAGCAAGGAAACACTGCATGTTTCAAAACCAGGAAAGGAATCATCAGGTATGCATTCTGTCTCCTTACCTTTTCAATCTATATGAAGCACTGATCATCTGGGAGGCTGGGATTTATGAGGAGGAATGTGGTATCAGGATTGAAAGAAGACTCATAACCTATGATACGCAGATGACACAACCTTGGGTGCTGAAACTAAAGAAGACCTGAAACACTTGTTGCAGAAGGTCAAGGACTGTGGTCTTCAATATGGATTGAAGCTCAACATTAAGAAGACAAAGATTCTCACCACAGGGCCAATTGGCAGCACTATGATAGATGGAGAAGAGTTTGAGGTTGTTAACAATTACAGATTGCTTGGCTGCACAATCAGCGCTCTTGGCACCAGCAGTCAGGAAATCACAAGATGAATTGCTTTAGGTAAATCTGCTGTCAGGGACCTTTCCAGAGTACTGGGAAGCAATGATGTCAGTCTAGAGATTAAGGTGCGCCTGATCTAGGCCATGGTTTTCACAATTACTTGCTATGCATCAGAGAGCTGGACAATGACTAAGGATGACAGAAGAAAAATTGATACTTTTGAGTTGTAGTATTGGAGATGAGTCTTGAGCATACCATGGACCACCAGGAAAACAAATAGATCTGTGTTGGAGAGGTGTGAAACCAAGTTTCTCTTAGGAGGCTAGGATTTTAAAGCTCCATGTCACATACCTTGGGCCTGTGGCAGGAGAGACTGATGGCACATAACAACAAAAAACAATAACAATTATAGTAAAATATGAGTTGAATAAAACTGGGCTTTTATTATTGTATGTTAAAAATTTTTGACTTTGTAGCATATATATGTATTATTTAATTTAAAATGACTAGAAAAGGATTAAAAGAGTGAGTATAGTAGAAGCACCAAGCAGCAAGCAGGAAGTGAGTGTTGCTTACTTTTTGATCCATAGTTCTCTTCAAGCACTTGGGACTGTGTTCCATAGAATTCCCTTCCCCACGTAGTTTTGGGTTAGCACAGGCACAAGTAGGAACATTCCGCAGGAGATTTGGAAGCAGCAGTCATATTTTTATTTTGGGACATCTCATTGGTTGGAGCTGGACCTGGTCCTGTGACTTGTTAAAGCTGCTGACTTTTCTCTTTGGTTTCTGTCACTCTTGGGCTAGGTGTTCATTTAGCTGAATGAAAGATATCAAGTTTTCCATATGGCAGCCTCATTGAAGTTGACAGTTTAGAGTCAGTGAAAGACACTTGTGAATGCCCTTTGGGTTTCAGCCCATCCTGGCAGGTTCTGGTTTGCCCTTGCTGTCCCTTACTTCACGTGTCCCTTACTTACCTTCCTGACAGTGTGTCTAGTCCTGTGAACTTCCACCTTGGCACCAAAGTTCACCACAGTTCTTAAAACCAAAGTATAGATTTTACCACAGATATTTAAGGGAGTGAAGCAGATCTCTTAATGCTTTACCAGCAAGAGTTTGAGTAGAGGCAAAGCTTCTAGATCATATTGTAAGAAGTATATTATATGCATTTGATCACATACAATTATAACAACTGGTTAAATAGTCTTTGAGAAGTAGTTGATTTTGTGCTTTGAATAATATGATTCCACTTATATATGGCCCATAAACAAGCCACATTTCTAGATCTGTCTTGAAATACAATATTGTGAGTGACAGGATAATATCTGTATGCATACAAGGAAGGCCAGTGAATACCACTATCATTCAGATATATGCACCAACAACCCGAGCCAAAGAAGAGAAAATAGAAGATTTCTACCAACTTTTACAGTCGGAGATTGATTTAACATGCAATCAAGATGCATTAATAATAATGGGTGACTGGAACGCAAAAGTTGGGAACAGAGAAGAAGAATCAGTAGTTGGGAAACTTGGACTCGGTGACAGAAATGAAGCTGGAGATAGAAAAATTGAATTTTGCACAAGCAATGACTTATTCACTGCAAATACGTTTTATAAGAAACATAAACACAGGATATACATGTGGATTTCACCTGATGGTATGCATAGGAATCAAATAGATTACATCTGTGGAAAGAACCGCTGGAGAAGCTCAGTATCAGCTGTGAAAACTAGGCCAAGAGCTGATTGTGGAACAGACCACCAACTACTCATATGCAAGTTCAAGCTGAAGCTAAGAAAAATTAAATTGAATCCATGGGAACCAAAATATGACCTTGCGTCTATCCCACCTGAATTTTAGAACCATCTCAGGAACAGGATTGAGGCCTTGAACACTAATGAGTGAAGACCAGATGAGTTGTGGGAAGATATCAAAGGTATCATCCAGGAAACATGCAAATGGTCATTACAAAGACAGAGGAGGAAGAAAAGGCCAAAATGGATGTCAGAAGAAACTGTGAATATGCACTGGAGCACAGAGAAGCCAAAACAGAAGGAAGAATTCAAGATAATAAAGAGCTGAACAGAAGATTCAAAAAGGCAGCGTGGGAAGACAAAGTAAAATACTACAATAAAATGTGCAAGGAGTTGGAGTCAGAAAATTAAAAGGGCCGAACTCGCTCAGCATTTCGTAAGGTCAAGGAACTGAAGAACAAATTGAAACCTCGAATTGCTGTAATCAAGGATGCTTTAGGAAGAATATTAAATGGTCCAGGAAGTATTAAAAGAAGATGGAAAGAATATACTGAGTAACTGTGTTGAAAGGAATTGGCAGACACAGAGGAATTTCATGAAACAACATATGAGCAAGAGCCTATGGTGATGAAAGAAGAATTTCAAGCTGCTTTGAAGGAAATATAAGCAAATATATAAGAAATATAAGCAAAAAATAAGGCCCCAGGAATAGATGGTATACCAATTGACATATTTCAGCTAACAGATGCTGCCCTGGATGTGCTAACCAAGTTGTGCCAAGAAATCTGGAGAACAACCACTTGGCCAACTGACTCGAAGAGATCTATGTTTGTTACCATCCCAAAGAAGGGTGTCTCAACATAGTGTGGAAACTATAGAACAATATCATTGATTTCATATGCAATCAAGATTCTACTGAAGATTATCCAAAAACGACAGGAACAGCACATCAGCAGAGAACTGCCAGAGGTCCAGACTGGGTTTAGAAGGGGTCATGGTACTAGGGATGTTGTAGCTAGTGTTAGATGGATCTTGGCTGAAAGCAGGGAATACCAGAGGAATGTATATCTGTGTTTCATTGATTATGCAAAGGTGTTTGACTGTGTGGATCATAACAAACTGTGGCTCACTGCGAAACCTATACTTGGACCAAGAGGTGGTCGTCAGAACAGAGCAAGGAAACACTGCATGGTTCAAAATTGGGAAGGGTGTATGCCAGGGATGTGTCCTGTTTTTATACCTTTTCAGCTTGTATGCAGAACAGATTATCCGGGAGGCTGGGCTCTATGAGGAGAAATGTGGGGTCAAGATTGGTGGAAGATCTATCAATAATCTGCGTTATGCAGATGACACAACCCTGCTTGCTGAACCTGAGGAGCGCTTGCTGCAAAGGTTCAAGGACTGCAGCCTTCAGTATGGATTGAGACTCAATGTCAAGAGGACAAAGATTCTCACCACTGGACCAATTGGCAGCATCAGGATGGGTGGTGAAGAGATTAAGATTGTTCACAGCTTTGGTTTGCTTGGCTCCACAGTCAACACTCTCGGCACCAATAGCCAGGAAATTGAAAGATGTATTGCGATGGGAAAGTCTACTGTTAGGGAGCTCTCCAAAGCACTGAAGAGCAGTGGTTTCACTCTGGAGACTAAGGCACATCTGAAACAGGCCATGGTTTTGCAATCACTTGTTATGCATCAGAAAGTTGGCTAATGACTCGGAAGGTTAGAAGGAGAATTGATGCCTTTGAGTTGTGGTGTTGGGGTAGAGTATTGAATGTACCATGGACTGCTAAGAAAACAAACAGATTCATCCTGGAGAGGGTTAAACCAGGCTGCTCCTCGGAGGCAAGGATTCTGAGGCTTCGTCTGACATACTTCTAAGGAAGTACCAGTACTTGGAGAGGGACATCATGCTTGGGTGTGTGGAGGGACAGTGCATGAGGGAAAGACCGTCTCTGAGGTGTATTGATTCAGTGACTGTGGTAATTGGGGTGGGTGTGTTAGAGATGGTGAGATTGGCACAGGACACAGCAGGGTTTAGGGCTGTTGTACATAGGATTGCTATGAGTCGCAAGCAACTTCACAGCACATAACAACAACAACAACCAACAAGCCAAGCTAAAGTATAATGCTTAGGGATATTTGTTGTTGCTGTTATGTGCCATCAAATCACAACTGACTCAAAACTGACCCTTCAGTGGACTTTTAGAGGCAGTAAAACATATGGGAAGAGATTGTCCGTATTTTTTCAAGGAGCACCTTATAGATGCGAACCACCTGCCTTTGGGTTTGCAACACAACACCTTACCACTAAACCACCACTACTTTAGGAATATATAGGTTTGTGATAAAAATTATAAAATTAAATAAGGGAAGAATTAACACAAAATTTAAGATATTGGTTTTCTCTGGAGAGAAGAAAAGAAACTTATTGAGGAGAGATCTTGTAAATAGTGCTGATTAATTTTACATCTTAAAATGGATCAATATTATGTAGCTCTACTTATTCACCCTCTTTTAAAATCAGTTTTTAAAACTTGACTAATTATATTGTAAGCCTATATGTGTTTGGAGGCACATGTGTGAAGAGGTTGGATTCTGAAATATGTTTTTCTTGTCTTGGTGAGGTTCGGGTGTGAATTTTTTGGTTGGTTGGTCCCCAGGTGCTGTGAGCTGATTGGATTTGCTGGATTTAGCTAACAGTGAGCTGTGGGCTGAAGGCCTCTTGGTTTAGAATCAACCAGGACTTGGTGGGCTGGCCTTTGTATTTAAAAGATGGTTGGGGCCTTAGGCCCAATGTTAATTGTGTTTGGGATGAACATTTTTCTAAGGGTTACGCTACTAATCTATTTGCTATATTGAAGCAACTTGGAGTTGCCATCATACGGAACACTGTGCCACTGGTGCGTCAAATGCCATATGGTTACCCATCATGGACAGTGTTTGGTGGAGCTCTCAGATTGATCAGGTTTGGAAGCAGGAGTGCCATCTACTTCCTAAACCACATGCCTCTGGAAACTCCAATGAACATAGAGAAATGACAATAGTTACAGAACAGAGTTCTGGCCTTTTGTTCATAGAGTCACTGTAAGTCGTGCTTGACTCTACCACACTTAACAACAGCTACACAACAACATATCTCTTCTACAACCAATCAAATGTCCTAAAAGAGATTGGGAAATATAAGTGGCACAAGGCAGTGCAGGAGAGGAAGACCCTCGATTAGATGGATTGATTCAGTGACTGGGGTAATGGGAGTAGGTATGTCAGAGACAATAAGATAGGCACAGGATAGAGGAGGATTTAGGGCTGTTGTATATAGGGTTACAATGAATTGTAGGCTATTCGATGGCAATAACAACAACAACAAGAATAACAACATCTTGACTTCAGAGGTATTTCACAATTAAACAAAAAATTAAAAAGTATTTATTTTTGGGGATTTTTAAAATGGAAAATAATTTTTTTTAGACAGGAAACAAGGCTTTATTTTAGCACTTTGAAGATCACTCAGTGTGTGTGTATTGAGAGTAAATGCGCATACTTAGAGACCCATTTTCTTAAATAAAGGCAGCTACATAAAATTTTACATACATATATATGTATATGTATTCTTTTCCTCCAGGTAAGTCTTAGGTGCATAGACCCAACCTAAGCTATAACTTGCCCTTTACTCCCCATTTAGAAGAACAAAAAATACTGTCCCCCTCTAATCTCCTTGGGAAGCAAGGCTAGTGCAGCAGTTGTCCGGAACAAAGGCACATGGCACAGGCAGAGCTGGGTAAACTGAGTCACATGGGCTAGGCCCTCCCTTGCTCCCACCCCACCGTGAAAAGGGGAGGTCCCAGGTCACCTCCGAGTTCTATCCCTTACAGTTAAATTTTTTAAAGGCACACCCAGAAATGGTGCAGCTGGGGACTGGCATAAGCTGTAGACAGTAGCGATGCAGGGCTGAGGAAGGGAGGCTGCAACATGACTCTGTGGACAGCAGCCCTGCTGCACCCACATCGGAGGGTCGAAGGTGATGGGAAGACAGGAGTTAGGGGAACAGGCAGGACCCAGCCTATGGTGAGTAGTGCTTGTATGAAATGAATCTTTGGTACTTGAAGGAGCAGCATCTCACCTATGTACAAATTCTCTCAGCAAAGCTGGGAAAAGTAAGCTTCTGTGCTGTCTCACTCCTCTCCCACCACTGACCATCTGCCACATGGGGACACAGGTGGTCTATACTGCAGCAAACATACAGTTTCCAAAGAGTTTTCTGAAGATAAACTTTGGAAGGTGACCTTCCCTCCCCAGTTCTATTGAGGAACATGAGAAACTCCTAGGCTTTCTCCCCAGACAGTAAAGGAAGGGGCCGTGGGGGCCCTAGTGGAGGGCAGGGGCGAGACAAGGTTCTGAAGTTCCAGGGACACACCCACCTCACAGGCCCCTGGGCTCCAGGACCAGCCAGTTCTCAGTGACCATCTGCACGTCCTGGCCACTCAGAGGCTCCACAGCTTTACCTTCACCTCCATCTTCCCCCCTGTGGGCTTGCATCGTCCTTTCATTGTTACACATTTTCTCCCTTAATTTTTGGTTTTTAAAAATCTTTTTAAACATTTCCCCCCTTAATTTTTGGTTTTTAAAAATCTTTTATTTGATCCCATTTGGAATAACTAAGTAAGGGTATTTAGAGTTTAACTACACTAAAATGAAACTAAAAATTTTTGGTAATTAGAAAATTTAAAAAAAAACCCCACAAAACCCAAATATACTTATAAAGTAGTCTCTATAAAGTTTTATTAAAATAAATTTAAAATAAATAAAAATGTTGTTGTTGTGTGCCATCGAGTCACCTGTGACTCATAATGACCCTGTGTACAACAGCTCTGAAGCCTACCCTGTCCTGAGCCAGTCTCACTGACTCCAACCCAACAACCCCCATTGCTTCAGTCACTGTATCAATCCATCTCATGCTGGGCCTTCCTCTTCTGTGCTGTGCCTCCACCCTTCTAAGCATGATGTGCTTCTCCAAGGACTGGTTGCTCCTGGCCACGTTCCCAAAGAAAGTATGTGAGATGGAGCTTCAGAATCCTTGCCTTCAGGAAGCAGCCTGGTTTCACCATCTCTAGGTTCTCCTGTAAATTTTCAATCCATTGCTATAGAATAGACATAGCAATTTTGCATCTTCAAGTGTTTTAAAAAATAATGTTAAATATGTCTGCTCAGTGTTCTGCTTTCCCTCTCTTCCCATCCCGTTAAAGCCCTTAAGAATATCAACTCTGCTCTTGGTTTCATTTTACTTAATGGAAATTTGTGACTTGCAGACATTTTTGAAAACAAGGAAATGGAGATGAGTGTGTTTGCTAACAACATTTATTAATAGAATTTTGCTAATTTAACAGTGGTTTCTATGAAGATTTTTTGCCATTCTTTATATCATCCAAACTAGAATAATAGAGTAGAAAATATTTTAATAAATCATGAACTATTACTTGCTTTTTCTTTCTTTTCTTGGGGGGTGGTCACAGGAATTTTTTAAAAAATAATTTTCATCTTATATTGGTTTGCATACAAAAGTCATATATGTTGTGTTTCACACTTTCCTTCATTCACATTGTTTCATACAATCATTCCCACACATTGTGTTTTATAAACTTAATCCCCACTGAGTTATGTCCATCATTACCCCATCTTTTCAGGGCGCCACCAGCATAACATTTAGATTTGGATAAACACTAGTTTCTCAAGTTTTGAATATTTTTCTATATATATATATATCTGGAAATAAAGCTTTTAAAAGGATATGAGGTAAAGAGTTTCTTAGGAAGCTAAAGTATTAAGCATCTTAAAAATGAACTTGTTAACTCTAAGAAGAATTTATTCCTAATTTGTTTTTTATCTCTTTGTCATTTGTATTCTTTTTTTTTCTATATTTTATTAATTTTCATAAACATTTACAGAGATTTTGGGTTTCCATTCATTCATTGTTGCACCATTCTCTCTACCCTCCTCCCAGTTTGTTCTTGTCCAAATGCCA
>NW_006399979.1:1254706-1256097 GCF_000299155.1 Elephantulus edwardii | reverse complement strand
CAGTTTCTCCACAACCTCGCCAGCATTTGTTGCTTGCTGTTCTGTTAAATTTTGCTATTTTGACTGGAGTGAAATGATATCTCATAGTTGTTTTAATTTGCATCTCTCTCTTTGTCATTTGTATTCTTAAATACTTCTTAAAAATCATTCTGTTATGGAGAGAAATGGTTATTCAAGGCCTAGTAGTTTAGTGTGAGGCAATGTTGTTAATCTTCCTAGTAACTCTGTCCTGTCTTTTTTTTTGTAGAACATCTTCTGTCCGTAAGGTCTGCCCTTACTCTACTTCATGTGTTTACTAAGAAGCTGCTATTGTTGATGTTGTTGAGTACCGTAGAGCCAGACTGACCCATTGCTGACCCACCGACAGGTTTTCAGAGGCATTTAATTGCAAGGGAGGAGACTGCCCATCCTTCTCCCATGGAGCAGCTGGTGGCCTCGAACAACATGCCTTTGGGATTACAGTGCAACTTCTTGTCACTATGCCACCAGAGCTTTCAAGAAGCTGCTAGTCACCGTATTTAACCTCAGGAAATGAGAATGTTCCAAGTCTGGTTATTCGCCTTTTCCCCCTATAATTTTATAATAGGAGATAGACTTTTATTTCTTTGGGGTAATTTGCCTTAGATGATAGGAAATAGGGGTCTAGACCACTCATGCTTAATCCTTGTTAAGCCATCTGCTATTAAAGAGAAGACTAATGCTAAGTAGGTTATGTTAATTGGGGATGCGTTGGAGGGACAGAGTAGAAGTGAAAATATTTTTTCTTTCAGTTCTGTAGGTTAGTTTATAAAATTCCCAGAGTTACTCTTGTTTCTTTAAGCTTTACGAGATTCTCATACATCCTTCTATTAAATCTTATTTATTTATTTATTTATTTTTAGATAGCATCTGTTTTGTTTATTAAGGTCCAAATACACAATGTTCTGCTGGTCTAGTGGCAAGAAGCTGTAATGCAACCCCAGAGGCATGTGGCTCGAATCCACCAGATGCTCTGCTGGAGAAGGAGGGACAATTTCCTCCTGTACCAGTCAGATCTGATTTGATGGCGCGCTCGCACACACACACACACACACACACACACACACACACACACACACAACTAATTTTTAAAAATTTTAAACTTCTTTGAATTTTAATCCTGTAGACTTTACTAATATGTTAATATTTTTTAAAAATATTATTGGTTTCCATCATAGTAGTTGTTGTTATTGTTGTTGTTATGTGCTGTCGAGTCGTTTGCGACTCATAGCGACCCTATGCACAACAGCCCTAAACCCTGCTCTGTTCTGCGCCAGCCGCACTGCTTCTGACACACCTATCCTGCTTACCCTAGTCACCGAATCAATCCATCTCATAGAGGGTCTTCCCCTCCTGCGCTGTCCCTCCACCCT
>NW_006399979.1:1239826-1251905 GCF_000299155.1 Elephantulus edwardii | reverse complement strand
TTCAACATGTATGCAGAGCAGATTATCTGAGAGGCTGGGCTCTATGAGGAGAATTTTGGCATCAGGATTGGTGGAAGATCTATTAATAATCTGCGTTATGCAGATGACACAGCCCTGCTTGCTGAAACTGAAGAGGACCTCATGCACTTGCTGCGAAGGGTCAAGTATGGACTGAGGCTCAATGTCAAGAAGACAAAGATTTTCAGAGTAGTTCGTTTTGCCTAATACAGTAAACAACCCTGAATAGAGAAAAGATGCTACTTTTAAAACATAGCTTAAAATCTGGTGTTCTAGTGAATAAGGAGTTTTGCTGTTAACCTAAAGGCAGGTGGTTTGAATCCACCAGCTGCTCTGTGGGTGAAGATGGCCAGTCACATCTCATGAGATTGATATCCTCCAAAACTCATTGGAGTGTCAGTTATGAATCAATTCTGACTCATGAACAATGAGAGAGAGAAAAAGAGAGAGAGAAAACACACGTACAGCGAAATATAGTAAGAATCCCATCTGTTTATACATAATATATAGTAGTAACTTACATCATAAGGCTATTGAGAGAATTAAGTGGGGAAATTAATTTATTTATATTTTGGTCTCTAAACATTTATTAAACTCTGTGGTAGAGACAGTGTTGTATTGCATTGGTGCACAGGCTGTCTTATTCACTCCTCAGCATTAACAATTCTGTGTTTATCACCCATTTATAGATGAGGAACCTGAGGATTAAGGAAATTAAGCAGTTTGCCTAAATTTACACAGGCAGAATTCAAACTCAATTTGTCCCTGGAATCATAGTTAGCGCAGGCATTTCCTTTTGATCCTTGCAAATCCCAGTTAGTTGGTATTACTCACTTTTCAGAAAAAGAACTTAAAGAACTTTCTGAAACTTGATTAGGTTGTTGTTGTGTTGTTATGTGCCTTCAAGTCGTTTGTGACTCGTAGCGACCCTATGTACAATAGCCCTAAACCCTGCTCTATCCTGTGCCAATCGCATTGCCTCTGACACACCCATCCCGATTACCCCAGTCACTGAATCAATCCACCTCCTAGAGGGTCTTCCCATCCTGCGCTGTCCCTCTACCCTACCAAGTGTGATGTCCCTTTCCAAGGACCTATCTCTCCTTACAACATGTCCAAAGTATGTCAGACGAAGCCCCAGAATCCTTGTCTCCAGGGAGTAGCCTGGTTTAACCCTCTCTAGGATGACTCTGTGTATTTTCTTGGCAGTCCATGGTACATTCAATACTCTTCTCCAGCACCACAGCTCAAAGGCGTCAAGTCTCCTTCTATCCTCACTAGTCATTGTACACCTCTCTGATGTATAACAAGTGATTTCAGAAACCATGGCCTGTATCAGGCGCACCTTTGTCTCCAGAGAGACACCGTTGCTCTTGAGTACTTTAGAGAGGTCCCTAACAGCAGACTTTCCCATCACAATATGGTTTTTTATTTCCTGGTTACTGGTGCCAAGAGTGTTGACTGTGGAGCCGTGCAAAGTGAAGCTGTGAAGAATCTCAATCTCTTCGCCATCCATCCTGATGCTACCGATTGGTCCAATGGTGAGAATCTTTGTCTTCTTGACATTGAGCCTCAGTCCATACTGAAGGCTTCAGTCCTTGACAGTCTGCAGTAAGTCCATGAGGTCCTCCTCAGTTTCAGTGAGCAGGGTTGTGTCATCTGGATAACGCAGATTGTTGATAGATCTTCCACCAATCCTAATGCCATGCGTCTCCTCATAGTGCCCAGCCTCTTGGATCATCTGTTCTGTGTAGTTTGAAAAGGTATGGAGATAGGACACATCCTTGGCGTACACCCTTCCCAATTTTGAACCATGCAGTGTTGCCCCGCTCTGTTCTGACGACTGCCTCTTGGTCCAAGTATGGGTTTCACATTAGCACTATTAAATGTTCTGGGATTCCCAATCTTCTCAGAGTCAGCCTCAGTTTGTTATGATCCACCCAGTCAAATGCCTTTGCATAATCAATGAAATACAGATAGACATTCTTCTGGTATTCTCTGCTTTCAGCTAAGATCCGTCTGACATCAGCTACAATATCCCTAGTACCACGACCCCTTCTAAACCTAGTGTTGATTAGATTACCAGTCGTTATTATTGCCAGGTGCTATCAAGTCACTTACAACTCATAGTGGCCCTATCTATATCTTGTGCAACATCTAGGTCTTGTCCTTTCTCCACCACACTCTCTGTGCTGGACTCAAAACCATTGTTGTAATCATTTGTTAGTCTGTCTTGTTGAAGCTCTCCCTCTGTCTTGTTGACCTACTTAATCCAACATGATGCTTTTTTCCTAAGGTCGGGCACCTCCTGATAACATGCCCAAGTATATAGGTCATGAAGTTTTGCCATCCTTACCTCTAAGGTGCAACCTGATTACTTGTATTTAAATACAGATTTATTTGTTCTTTGGTGGTCCGTACTATGTTCATTATTTGTCTATATGTGATTATTATATGTCATCAAGTCAGAATTGACTCACACATAGCTGACACTCCAGCAGGTTTTCAGTAGCCCATCTTTTCCCCTTGGAACAAATGGTAGATTTAAACCATGTCCCTGTGGGTTGATAACACAACTCTTTACTAAGAGCTCCCTATATATGTGGCTATTGTTGTTATGTGTATTTTCATCAGACCTTTTTGTTTTCTTGTCAGTCCATGTTCTTCTGTCATCCTTAGTTATTGCCCAGCTCTCCGATGCACAGCAAATAATTGAGAAGACCATGCCTTTGAATAGGCACTCCTTAGTCTATAGACTTGACGTTGTTGCTTCTCAGTACTCTAGAGAGGTCCCTGATAGCAGATTTTCCCAGTGCAGTTCGTCTTTTGATCTCCTGACTGTTGGTGCTTAGAGTGTTGATTGTGGAACCAAGCAAGCTGAAGCTGTTAACAATCTCCATCTATCATGATGCTGCCAGTTGGCCCATCAGTGAAAATCTTTGTTTTCTTGTCAATCTATATTGAAGGCTGCAGTACTTGACTTTCTGCAGCAGATGCCTCAGTTGGTTTCAGCAAGGAAGTTTGTATCATCTGTGTATTGCAAGTTGTTAATGAGTCTTCCTCCAATCCTGTTGCCACATTCCTCTTCATAAAATCCAATCTCCTGAATGATCTGTTCCTTATAGATTGAAAAGGTATGGATCCCTGACATTCATCTTTTCTGCTTTTGAACCATGCAGTGTTTCCTTGCTCTGTTCTGATGACCGCTTCCTGGTTGAAGTATAGGTTTCACATTAGGCCAATTAATGTTCTGGATTTTTTCTCAAAGTTAGCCACAATTTGTTGTGATCCACAGTCAGACGGCTTTGCATAGTCAATGAAACACAGATACAACTCTTTGCTTTTAGCTAAGATCCTTCTGACATTGGCTATTATGTACCTAGTACCACAGCCTCTTGTAAACAAACCTTGCTTGCACATCTGGCAGTTCTTTGCCAATGTACTATTCAATTGTTTTTGGATAATCTTCAGTAGGATCTTGCTTGTGTGTGATAGTGATATTGTTCGTAATTTTCACACTCTTTTGAGTCACCTTTTTTTTGAAAGTGAATAAATATATATTGCTTCCAGGTAGTTGGCCAGGTGGTTATCCTCCAGATTTTTAGCCACAACCTGGTGAGCGTGTCCAAGGCTGCATCTGTGTGTTGAAATATGGTATTGATATGTATGAAATTTGTATTCCATAAATTCCTTGGGCCTTGTTTTTTCCAATTCCTTCAGAACAGCTTGAACTTCCTTCTTCATCACCACTGCCTCTTGATCATATTCAGTTTCATGAAATTCTTCTGTGTCAGCCAATTCTTTTAGGTACAATGACTCTGTGTATTCCTTCCATATTTTGTAATGCTTTCTGGATAATTTAATATTCTACCCATAGCATCCTTAAGCATTTCAACTTGAGACTTAAATTCTGCTCCCACAGGCTGCTTTTTTTCACATATTACCTTATTTCCCATCTCATTTTAATATGAACTGAGAGGACAAATGAAATACAAATTTCTGTAGCATTGCATTGTAAATTTTGCTAAGAAATGTACAGCCATGTGTTTTGAGTCATTTCTGACTGATATTGACCCAATGTGACAATGTGGAACTGCCTCCCTGCATTTCCCAGGTCGCAGTTCTTATGGAAGCAGGTAGCTAGGTCTTTCTTCCTGTGGAACCACTGGCTTTCTGTTAGCAGCCTAGCTGTTAAGTGCTGCCTTAAAAAAAAATTCCATCAGAGCAAAGTACTCTGTTTTCTTCACTGAGTGGAAATATATTCTATGGAGTTTGAGTGACACCAGCATTTTCTGACTTGCTGCTAACCTTAAAAACATAGTGTTTTGAACCCACTCCAGTGGTCCTGTGTCAAGTCAGTGTACCCTTGCACTGTATATATTCTTAAGTTTTAAATATCTACTGCATTATCTTTCCCAATGACTTAAGGTTGATTCCTCACTTTAAAGGTTTTAAAAACTATGCAGGTCATAGTCCTGTGTGTCTAGGTGGGCTTTGGGAGTCTTGGCAATTAAGGACTCAAATTTCTTTTATCTTACAATATTGCTGGTTTCAACATGTGACCTGCAAAGATTACTGAAAAGAGAAAAAGAGGGAAGAATCACCTTGGGACATCTTTGTTAGCCAAGATGAATGATTGGTGTATGGCAATATTCTATTGGCTAGAACATGACCTAGGTCCAAAAGAAGTTGGAAAATGTAGTCTCTCTGTGTTGTGGAGGAAAAGTGAAAGAATTCAGTGAGTGCTTTGCATTGCTAGGCGTAATCCATAGGTGTTGCACTTCGTACTCATGGCAGTTCCTCTCTAGTGGTTTAACTCCACCATCAGCTCTCATAGAAAGAATAGCAGTCTCCTCCCATACAGTTTGTAGCCTCAGAAACCTGATGGAGGGACAGCTCTGAGTCAGTTCCAGCTCTGTGACAGTGAGTTTGAGTTTTGAGAGCAGAGTTGCTGTCACAATGCTCTGCCCTAATATTTTAGGCTTTATCACACTTGTTTAAGTCTGTGTTTAAACTTCCCTGCTGTGGTAAATCCCCTTCTATGCCTAGTCTATAAAATTGAGAAATGATTTCTTTTATTTCATTCAATAACTTTATAAATTTCAGAGATTAAAATAAAATAAGAATAATAAATTTTTTATATGGTAATGATCTTGATTTATTTTGCAACTTAATTTTGAACACACAACTAGATAGAAGATTTTTTTTTAATCGAAAAGGAAAAGAGACATTGAATAGCATTTTTTATTTTCTAGTTGTTTATTGCAGTTCTGCCATTTAAATATAATTAGACATTTAAAAAATGGCAGAAGGATATTTAGAAAAAGTGAATAAAGAAGGGCCATCTAGATACTGTCTAAGCTACACAAACTGGTTATGATTCAAAAAGGAATAAGAAGTGTGGCATTAAAGAGATACAGGCTTCTTGAAGAGAAGCTATTTTCGCATGTTTCTTGAACTTTTCAGCTTCATTTTATTTGCATGATAGATGACATTATTAGTGTTAAATGTAGCTTTCATTTGTGGTTAATACAAGAAAAGAACTACACTAAAAGCTTTGCAGTGCTTTATTTCAAGGACTTGAAGTACTCTTCCAGGGGAAAGTTTGCCACATTGATCTTGGGGATTTAATTTTTATTTTAGCAAATATACTAACTGTATGTGGGTTGATACATTTTGAAGAGAACAAAAATGGCTTTCTAGGTGGCTTTTGAATGTTAGAAAGCTTTAAAGTGTTTTTGCCAAAATCTATGTGTGCAGAAGATGAGGATTAATATTTTTCATTTGTTTGAATTGGCATCACTAATCAGATTATTTTTGTTCAATTTAGTACATTTAAGGCCAAGTATGTTTGCTTATATGAACAAGTTGATTTATTAATGAGAACAAATAAAATTCATTTGTTTGATTTTTTTTAATGAAAATAATACTTGTGTAAAATTTAAAGTCAAATAAGGCTGGTTTTATGTACAAAAAAAAGCTAGTTGTTTCCTGCCTCATCTTTAATCTAGTTACTTCCTTCTCCTCACAAGCAACCAATTTCAGCTATCCTAGCAGGATTTTTAGTTTTTGCTTGATTTTTTCCTCCATCTAAATTTGTAATCATGTTTGTAAATCACACTTGAAACTCTCTTATTGCTGACAAGTTGGAACCAACTCTTAGCTGATCTTCAGGCTAGTTGCTGGGAGGCTGCGTTACATAGGAGGGGATTGCACATCTTTCTGCCCTGGAAGTACTTGTAGATTCCATCCACTGGCAAGGCACTACCCTTAGATTAGCAGCAAAACCTTTTATGCACCTGGCTACCAGAGTTCTATATTATTTATAATATATACTGTTGCTGTCAGTTCGCTGGCAACCTAACAGTGACACCCTGATGAGTGTGAGCACGATGGAGATACACCACTCCGGGAGAGGATCGGAGAGTCAGTCCAGCTCAATTTTGTTGGGACTGCACTGCACTTATATACACCGGAAGAGCAGATAGGGTGGGCTTACAGAGGTGGGACATGCAGATTGCTTAGGAGAACCTCAGCCTCATGCGGACCACTCCCAGCTCAACAGATGTGGCAGCCGTCTTCCCAGGCGGCAAGCTTTGTCAAGCCACTACAGCCAAACACAGGTGAGCTTTCACTACCCCATATTAAAGGCCATTGGGAGGCTTGCACTTATCTGGAGCTTAGGCGATCTGTCCTGGCCAGATGCCTTCCCTTCCTCCCCAACATTCCGCAACAATATACTATGTTGTTGTTGATTGTCTTTGAGTTGAGCACGATTCATAGCGACCCTATGAACAAAAGGCCTGAAGCCCCTCTACAACTATTGACATTTATAAAAGTTCATACCTCTACAACTATCAACATTTATAAAAGTTCATAGAGTTTCTGGAGGCATGTTATTTAGAAGTGGTTGCTACTCCTGCTTCCAAACCTGTCATAGTATATTATTGCTGCTATGTGCCATTGGGTGTATAGCAACCCCATGTACAGCAGCTCTGAACCCTGTCCTGTCCTGAGCCAGTCTTACTAATTCTGACACACCAACCCCCATTGTCCCAATTGCTGTATCAATCTTTCTTATCTGGGCTCTCCATCTCCTGCACTGTCCATCCATCTTTCCGAGCATGATGTCCTTCTCCAAGGATCTCTCTTGGCCGTGTGCCCAAAGTAAGTGTGGCAGAGCTTCAAAATCCTAGCCTCCAAGGAGAAATTTGGTTTCACCCTCTACGAGACAGATCTATTTGTTTTCTTGACAGTCCATGGTATGTTCAAGACTCCTCTCCAGCATCACAACTTGTAGGCATCTATTATTCTGTCATCCTTAGTCATTGTCCAACTCTCTGAAGCAGAACAAGTAATTGAGAAAACCATGGCATGAATTAGGCGTACCTTTGTATCTATGAAAAAATATAAATGGACTTTAAAAATATTTTATATTTGTTTGCGTACAAAATTCATGTACATTGTATTTTACTCTATCCTTCCTTCACATTGTGTTTCCTACAATCATTCCCATTCATTGCATTATATAAAATTAATCACTGTTTAACTCTGCCCACCATTATCCCATCTTTTCAGATCCCTGCCAGATCTTTCCTATTTCCTTTATCACTTCCCTTCATCCACCAAATTGTGTGACTCTATGATTTTCCCCACTGTCCATCCTCACCTCTATGCTCCCACCCCTCCTCCCATGGATCCCCATGCAGGTTTTATTAGTTATCCTTTTATTTTTACAATAATAATCTTATGAATTATTTGTTCTTGTGAGACTGAGTTACTTCACTTAACATAATGCTTTCCTGTCTCTCTCAAGTTATTTTCCCCAAGTAGTACTTTTTGAAATTAAATTTTGTTGGGGAGCTCTGGTGGCCTAGTAGCAAGATGCTGCACTGCAATCCCAAAGGAACACGGTTCGAATCCACCAGATGCTCTGCCGGAGAAGGAGGCGCAGTATCCTCCTGTACCAGTCAGATCTTATTTGACGGTACACGCACGCACACACACACAAAAAAGAAATTGAATTTTGTATAGTATTCCATTCTGTTAATGTACCACAGTTTCTCAATCCATTCAGTTGTGGTTGGACATATGAGCTGTTCCCATGTCCTTGTTGTTGTGAATAATACTACTGTAGTCATTGGTGTACAAGTCTCTGTATCGCAATTCTAATTTCCTTGGGATATATTCCTAGCACTAGAAAAGCTGTGCCATAAGGAATTTCTATGTTCAGGTTTTTGAGGACATGTCAAATTGCCTTCTAGAGTGGTTGTAACATTTTACAAACCAGCTGTGTATGAGAGTTCCTATCTCTCTACATCCTCTCTCTTTTGTTAAATTTTGCCACTGCTATTGGGATGAGATGGTATCTCATTAGGATTTTGATTTGCATTTCTATTTATTAGTGAATAAACCTTTTTGTTAAGTCATATGTTTATATGGTTTTTAAAAGATTTTCATCATCATAGTCATCATCATCATCATTGTGTTGTCATGGTAGACTTGACTCATAGCTTCCCCATAAACCAGCTTTCAGGCTCTGATGGTCTGGTGTTAACAAGCTGGACTGCAATCCAAAAAGTTATGAGGTTTGACTCCAGCAGCTGCTCACAGGGAGAAGGGTTGGCAGTCTTCTCTCATTCAGTTTATTGCCTCTGAAAACCACTGGAGGGTCAGCTGTGGGCCAGTCTGACTTGGTGGTACACAACAGCATAACAACATTAGCTAGTTACATTGCTTTTGTCAAGCTGCTTAACCTTTCTTTGTTTCAGTGTGCTTACCTGTACAATGAGGACAGCTATTTATTCAAATTGATTAAGATAAGGGGAAATGTGCTAATGTACACTACCCCTTATACTTAGTCTTGTGCATCAACAGTAATTTTTATAGTGCAGCTGTATAATTTAGGTCGGACTCAGTTGAGTAGCAGAATCCATCTCATTTGGTTTCCATAATTTATGGGCCATGTATGATTGGATTTGCTGATCTTGTTTGGCTATATCTCATGTAACTGGAATCTTGTCTGTCTAGGCCCTGTCCTGCCTGTCACCTGTCCTCTAGTACCTCAGGCCAGGTTGTTCATTTGATTAAAACAGAGGTCTCAAGACAATAGATAGAAGAAGCATGCAAGGCTTTTGAAACCTCTTCTTTGATTCTTCCCTTGGTAATAAATGATAGATGACTGTAGATGCTACAAGTGTCCCAATACCAGTTAGTGAAGAGACAGACTTAGGAATTTTTGAACAGTTACTTAATATGTAACTGTTTATAACTTGGAAACTAAGAATGAAAGCTGTATATAAAAGCTGGTAAGACATTGAACTTAACGATGCCAAGAATTAAAAGAACTTTCAGTTTTATTGTATATTAGAACCTTCCTCGTCTTAATTTTAAAACATCTTTTCTATTTTCTGTTATATAAAATGCCTGGTTAGTTTGTTTATTAGAAATCTGCTTTGAAACAAGTAGATCTCAAGAGCTTAATGATAGCATCCCGGGAATGTAACCATTGTAACCAGTCTCATGGATTGGTTGATATTAAGCGGTGCTGTTAACCTATTACTTTTAAATAATATATAATACTTTTTACTGAGTTAGAAGCTTTATCTGCTTTTAGTATCATCATTGTCATTCTTTTCTAAGAACATGAGTATCTCTGTTCATTATTTTATGTCTATTAATAAAACTTTGTAGATACCTTCAGTAAGCACATTTGCTGTTTGAGGTAAATTTTTTTTAGCTGTTTGTAAAATGTTTCATGCTTTTGTTGCTTTCACCAGTTGTTATTGTTGTTTTTATGTGCTGTTGAGTCTCTTGTGACTCATAGTGACCCTATGTGCAACAGCCCTGAAATCTGCTCTATCCTGTATCAACCTTATTGTTTCTGACACTCCTACCCTCATTACCTCAGTCACTGGGTCATTCCATCTCATCAAGCATCTTCCTCTCTTGCCCTGTCCCTCCACTCTTCCAAGTATGATGTCCCTTTCTAAGGACTGGTCCCTCCTTACAAAATGCCCAAAGTATGTCAGATGAAGCCCCAGAATCCTTGCCTATAAGGAACAGCCTAGTTTTCACCCTCACTAGGATGAACCTGATTGTTCTCCTGGCATTCCATGGTATATTCAGTATTCTTCTCCAAAACCACAGCTCATAGGCATCAGTTCTCTTTCTGTCATCCCTAGTCATTTTCCAGGTTTCTGAGGCATAGCAAAACTATGGCCTGGATCAGGCACACCTTGGTCTCCAGACTGTTGCTCTTCAGTATTCTGGAGTGGTCCTTGACAGCAGACTTTGCCAATGCAGTTCTTCTTTTGATTTCCTGGCTGCTGGTACCAAGAGAGTAGATTATGGAGCCAAGCAAACTAAAGCTGTTAAGAATCTTAGTCTCTTCACCATCAATCATGATGCTGCCAATTGGACCAGTGGTGAGAATCTTTGTTTTCTTGATGTTGAGCGTCAATCAATGTTGATGGCTACAGTCCTTGATCTTCTTCAGCAAGTATTTCAGGTCTTCCTCAGTTTTAGCTAGCAGGGTTGTGTCAGCTGCATATTGAAGGTTGTTGATGAGGCTTCTTCCAATCTTGATGCCACGCTTCTCCTCATAGGAAGAAATCAAGAAATTAAGGAGATGAACAGAAGATTTCAAAGGACTAAGCAGGAAGACAGATTAAAGTATTACAATGAAATGTGCAAAGAGCTGGAGTCAGAAAATCAGAGGGGCCAAACTCACTTGGCATTTCTTAAGCTGAAGAAAAAGTAAAACAAATTCATTCCTCAAGTTGAAATACTTAATGCATTGGGCAAAATATTAAATGATCCAGGATGCATTAAAAGAAGATGGAAGCAGTGCACACAGTCACTGTACCAAAGGAATTTGCTGACACAGAAGAATTGCGTGAAACAAGATATGAGCAAGGGCCTGTGGTGATGAAGGAAGACATGCAGGCTGCTCTGAAAGAATTGGTAAAAAAAAACAAGGCCCCAGGAATTGACATATTTCAACAAACAAATGCTGCCCTGGATGCATCCACCAAGTTGTGCCAAGAAATCTGGAGGACAACCACCTGGCCAACTGACTGGAAGTGATCTGTATTTGTTCCCATTTCAAAGAAAAGTGATGTGACGGAGTGTGGAAATTACTGAACAATATCATTAATATCATATATAAGCAAAATTCTGCTGAAAATTTTCCAAAAACGACTGGAATAACATATCAACAGAAAACTGCCTAAAGTGCAGGCTGGGTGTAGAAGGGGTTGTGGTACTAGGGACATTGTAGTTAGTGTTAGATGGATCTTGGCTGAAAGCGGGGAGTACCAGAGGAGTATCTATCTGTGTTTCATTGATTATACAAAGCACAATGAAATGTTCTGGGATTCCCATTCTTCTTCTAGTCAGCCACAGCTTCTTGTGATCTTCAGAGTCAAAAAACCTTTGCATAGTCAATGAAGTCATTAGGAGTTGAAAATCTAGTTGATGACACCTAACAACAACAGCATTGCTATCACTAATATTTGGACATCTCTAATGATTTATTTCAGTATTTACACCTTCAATACTGCCTTTCCCCCCCTGACTCTTGGGGCATGAGAATAAATAAAAAGAAATAACCTAATTCAGGACAGGAAAGAATGAGAATTTTATAGAACTTTAGCAAGAAGATAATTTGACGTTAAGTCAATTTCAGGATTAATTGAACCCAAACTATTCTTTGAGGAAGGAGAAATTTTTCCTGTAGTTTACCATCTGTTGGTTAGGCAGTTCAGGTTTAGCAAGGGGATGGGGAACAATTGTGGTGTCTAAGATCATACTCTAGCCATTGTGGAGCATTTTTAGTACCTTAGAGAACTTGTACAGATCAGTTAAAATGATTTACATCGCACTTTAGCCAGTTTAGAAAGGCGTGGTGCCATATTGAGTCAAGCCAAAGACATCTACTTTTTGAGTGCAGGCAACTTGCTAATGAATTCTTTATTTTTTTTAATTATTATTAAATTTTATTAGTTTTAGTGAACATTTACAGAGATTTTGGGTTTTCATTCATTCATTGTTGCACTGT
>NW_006399979.1:1228918-1230111 GCF_000299155.1 Elephantulus edwardii | reverse complement strand
TTGGCACAGGACAGAGCGGAGTTTAGGGCTGTTGTACATAGGGTCGCTATGAGTCGCAAGCGACTCGACGGCACATAACAACAACAACAACCATCACCTCTGCGATTGCAGTGCAACTTGTTGCCACTAGGCCACCAGAGCTCCCTTCAGGGAGGTTTCTAATTTTTCAAATTGTTTTCAGATTGATATAGTAAACAGCTCCTGTTCTATTTTAAATAAGTGAAGATGAACTTGGCAGTGTAAGCAATGTGTTATATAGTTGTCATCTTTTTTACATGTGAAAGAATTGTCTTCTTCCTATTTTGTCCACGTTCACTTTTAGGAAATCAGTGGACTTTGATTCTGGTGGAAATGATACTTTCTCATGGGTAAAAGGGTATTTAGCTTGAGGAGAGGACATACTTGAGTTTAGAAAATTGAGAGACTTTGAGTTCTGGAAGCACAATGTAAAAAACCCCACAATGCTTTTTTTTTTTTAATTACCCATCTTATATGCTGTACTATATTTCATTGGCATAACATTACCTATTTCCTGTTCACATTTGAAAGTTTTTAAACTGGGTGGTAGCTTAAAATCAATGACGTTTAATAGTTACTGCTTTTGAGAGCAAGTAATTACCATTCCCAGTTCATTCAGAAATACTAGAATCATAGGTCAGCACCAGTACTTACAGAATGCGTATGTACAACTTTGGATAATTTTTAGTCAATAAAAGAATGACTCCTAAATTAGATGAGAGCCAATACCAATCTTTTAATTTCATTTCATTGTGAGGTTATTTTAAAATAATGCTCCGTCTCTGATGTGCTTGATGAGACAGAAATTGTGTTGTTTTTTGGTTTTTTTTTTTTTTGGAAACTGTCCACATGGTAATTACTGGGACCATGCATAGAGAGGTGGATTTACATGAATTCCACTTCAACAGCCACTTGTAACCAAGTTAAAAGATGTGTCTTCTACTGCCTTTGGGACTTTATTTGGTGTCCAGAGACACTAAAGTGTACTTTTAAAAATATTCCAAATGTTTGTCTTCTAATAAAATGTAATTCCATTGAAGATGTTGGACGTTGTTAGAGTTATTTTTATTTCTTACATTATTTGGAGAGTAAGATAATTAGATTGTTAATAGTATGCTGATTTATCTTATATAGTCTATTTTAGATTTTTAGTAATTTTTTAATTGTGATTTTAA
>NW_006399979.1:1221224-1228818 GCF_000299155.1 Elephantulus edwardii | reverse complement strand
ATTAAATTTTATTAGTTTTAGTGAACATTTACAGAGATTTTGGGTTTTCATTCATTCATTGTTGCACTGTTTTCTCTCCCCTCCTCCCCAGTTCATTCTTCTCCCCTGCCCCCCATGCATTCTAGAAGGTATATAAAAAGTCACATGCCTAAAAGTCAAAGATTAGTTTATATTTAATAAGGAGTTTCACTGCAGGAAAATGGTAAGTATTATAACATTTCCAATCAGGCCTCACTTTTTATACACAAGCTGTACACGATACAGTTTGCATTGTTAGCTACTTTGTAATCGATGCATAGCAACCCCATGTGTAACAGAATAGAAAGGTTGTATGAACCTACAAGGTCCTCACTAGCTCTGCTACACAGAGACCCATGATCACAGCCTCTGTGCCAATCCATCCCATAGAGTGGCTTCCTCTTTTTCACTGACACACTAGGTTACCAACTGTTTTCTCAGCAACTGGCTCCTCCTGGTAACATGCTCAAAGTGTATAAGGTGAAACCTCATCAAGCTTGCTTCTGAGGAGCATTCTGGCTAAAGCTCTTCCATGAAAGATTAGTTTATTCTTTTGGCATTCTATAGTATATTCAATAATATCCTTCAACATCATAATTCAAAGGTGTATAAAACCTTTGTAACATGGATGCATCTGGAGGACATCATGCTAAGTGAAACAGTCACAAAAGACCAAATATTATGTAAGGCCATTGTTATAAAAGCTAAGGAGAGATGAACGTACAGATCAAGATCATCTAAGAGTCATTCTTGAAGAGTTACCAGGGGTGAGAAGAAAGGGAGTGGGGAGTAAAAATTAGTAAATAGGCAATCACTCATTGCCATTGAATTAGAACTAACTCATAGCTGACTGTCCAGTGGGTTTTCAAGAGGCTGTAAATTGCATGTTAGGATATTGCCCATCTTTCTCCTGAGTTGCTGTTGGTGGGTTCAAACGATCAGAGAGGCTTTTGAGTCAGCAGCACAACTCCCTTTGGATCATGAGGAGGACCATAAGGAAGTAACAGGCACATTTGATGATGAGTGAAGAAAAAAAGTATTATCCAATAATGGAACCATCAGCACAGTGTCACTAAAGAAAGAGAAGACACAGAGTGGCATAGAAATATTAATGGAAATCAGAATTACAGCTAGTGGAAAAAGTGAAATTATATTGTGAGTATTGAAATAGATGTTCTTGAACAAAATACTTATGAATGGTTGATGAAAATTAATTTGCTTTAACATAGAAATTCCATATGACCCAGCTTTTCCACTGCTTGGAATATACCCTGAGAAAATGAGAACTGAGGCACAAAAGGAGATTTGTATACCAGTGTTTATAACAGTGTTGGTCACCATTACAAGAACATGGAGACAGCCTAAATGTTCAATAACAGTCGAATTTATTGAAAAAATTATGGTATATTCACATGATGGACTGCTCAGCATACAGGAGCAATAATTTTGTAAATTAATACCTAACTTGCGAGAGACTGGAGAACATTATCTTAAGTGAACTAACTTAGTTCCATAAGGACAAATACTGTATAAGACCATTATTGATCTTAGAAAGATAGAAATGGAAAGATAGAAAATAGATAACTAGTAAAATGTGTATGGGGATATGGTGTGGGGGGAGGTAGGAGCAGAGGGGTGAGGATGGGCTGAGGGTCACACAATTTGATGGGGGGAGGGGTGAGAAATGGAAATGCAAAAGATCTGGTGTAAAAAACCATGTATTTGAACTTTGTAAGTAAGCCAGTATAAAATAAAAATTTTATTAGAAAAGATTTGCTTTATAAGTCTCTGCTCCAATCAAAATTAAAAAACAGATAAGATTATTGCCATCAGGTTTTCCCAATTGCAATACATTGTTTGATTTATTGATTGCTGTTTCTTGGTTCTTGATTGTGGATAAACATTTTATATATGTTGTTGTTATTGGCTTGTGCCTTTGAGTTGCTTGTAATTCATAGCAACCCTGTGTACAACAGCTCTTACTGTCTCCGAAACACCTGCCCCTAATACTCCAGTTACTGAGTCAATCCATTTCATCCAGGGCCTTCCTCTCTTAACACTGTCCTTCCACCCTTCCAAACATGATGTCCCTCTCCAAGGACTGGTTCCTCCTTTCAACATGCCCACAGTATGTCATATGAAGCTTCAAAATCCTTGCCTCCGAAGAGCAACCTGGTTTTACCCTCTCTAGGCTGAACCTGTTTGTTCTTCTAGCAGTCCATGGTATAGTCAAACTCTTTGGCAGCTCCACAGCTCAATGGCATCAGTTCTCCCTCTATCCTTTCTAATCTTTGCCCAGCTTTCTGACACAACAGATAATTGCTAAGACTATGGCCTGTATCAGGTACACCTTAGCCTCCAGACTGACATGATTGCTCTTTAGTACTCTGGAGTTGTCCCTGACAGTAGACTTTGCCAATTCAATTCATCTTTTGATTTCCTGGCCAAGAGTGTTAATTGTGGAGCCAAGCAAACTAAAGTTATTTACAATCTCAATCACTTCACTGTCTATCCTGATGCTACCAATCGGCCCAGTGGTGAGAGTCTTTGTTTTCTTGATGTTGAGCTTCAATCAATATTGAAGGATGCAGTCCTTGACTTTCTGTAGCAAGTGCTTCAGATCTTCCTCAGTTTTAGCAAGGAAGGTGAAGTAAATTTTTTAGTACATTGGGTTGTTTGTTGTTGAGTGCCCTTGAAACAGAACTATTCAATAGCTCATCCTCCAATGGGGTTTCAGAGGCAGTAAGTCTTTGTTCTCCCACAGAGCAGCTGGTGGATTAGAACTGCATGGCTTTGGGATTGCAGCGCAGCTTTTGGCCACTAGACCACCAAGCCTTCGAGTTTAGGTTGTTTGGTAATTTTAATAAACCTATATAGTAAGTTTTAAAAAAATGCCATAAACAGTGAAGTTTGTGGGAATTTCATTAGAAAAAACTTTTCTAACAGTATGAATAAAAAGTTATTAATTTTAACATTTTAATGATTTACTGCAGGAGCTCTGTGGCCTAGTAGGTAGGAAGTTGAGTTTCCAACTCGAAGGAGGGTGGGTTCAAATCTGCTCTGAGCGAGAATGCTGAGCTGTCTCCTCTTGCGTGACTTAGAACTTCTGAAAACTCGCTGGAAGGTCATCTCTGACTCTACAGCAATAAATGAGTGACTGAATAAGTGATGTGCTTTAAATTTTGGATTCTACGTAATATATGTTTTTATTTTAGTACCTATTAGGATGGTAAGGGTGGCTTAGGATAGGACATTTCATTGTTCATAGGGTCATTAGGTGTCATATTTGACTTGATATTACCTAACAATAACAATACAGCTGGGGGGAGCTCTGGCTGCATAGTCAGTAGGGAATTGCACCCCTAACCCCAATGCTGCACTTTCTGGTGATTTAATCCTTTATGGGAGAAGGATGGACAGTCTCCTCTCATGCGATGTACAACCTTGGAAACCTACTGGAAGTTCAGCTGTGAGTCAGTTCCGACTTGATGCCAAGTAGTGAGAATATAGCTTGGAGTTTGAAATGATAAGAAAGTGATACATGAAATTCCAGTAGTACAAGATTTAAAAAATTACAGGACAGTTTTAGTTCCTACCCAAAATAGGAGGGAGCTTTTATGACCTAGTGACAAGAAACTGCACTGCAGTCTCAAAGGCACATGGTTCAAATCCACTATCTGCTCCGCAGGAGAAGGCTGGGCAATTTCCTCCTGTGCAATTAATTAACTGCCTCTGAAAACCTGCTGGAGGGTCAGGTATGGGTTGGGTCTGACATGATGGTACACAACAGTAGCCCCAAATAAGGGGCACCAGTTGCTTAATTCTAAGAAACTGCACTGCAGTTCCAAAAGCATGTGGCTCATAAGCTGCTTCATGGGAGAAGGTTGGGCAGTCTTCTCCTGTGTAATATACTGTCTCTAAAAACTCTCTGGGGGTTTGGCTGTGAGTCCATTTCAACTCCACAGCACACAACAACAACCCAGAATACATCTAGTTGTTTTTAGATGCTGCCATCTTGGCTCTGACACATAGTATTCCTTTGTGCAACCAAAGGAAACCTTGCCTGAAGGAAACCAACTTCCCAGACTTTTCTGGGCTTACAGCCATTGTAATCATAGCAAAAATCCTTAGCAGAAGAACTCATAACTTGGCAATTTAAATTCATGCTTTGCTCTAAAGGAATCTATCTGAAAGAAAAAAACCCCCACACATTCCTAATGGAAGAATTGATGAATAGAAGATCAGAAGAAAAAAAATTGATGTTTTTGAATTGAGGTGATAGAGAACAATACTGAATATCTCATGTACTGCCAAAAGAACAAACAGGTCTTGGTAAAAATACAGCAAGGATACTCCTTGGAGGTAAAGACAGTGAGACTTCATCTCAGTTGTTCTCTACATATTGTTAGGAGGGGCCAGTCCTTGGAAAAGGACATCAATTCATAGAGGGGTGGAGTCAGTGAAAGAGAGGAAGACCATCAATGAGATGGTTTAACACAGTTAACTGTAACAGTGGGCTCAAATATGCCAGAGATGATGGGTATGGCACAGGATAGGGTAGCGTTCAGATCCATTGTTCATAGTGTTGCTAAGAGTTGTATTTGACTTGATGGCACCTATCAACAACGACAATGACGAAATGGAAGAATAATACACAGAAACACACATAGAGCAGACATGTAGTACATATGTGGAGGTTATTGAAAGAAACAAATTGTTTTTATTTTATGGAATATAAAGCTCATGTAGTATGTAAAATGTTAATCAGAGAAAAAGGTAATGAAATTCTACAGGTCAGTGAAAGAATACCAGATTTAATTATTGAGTGTTATGTGGAGTAACAGCAATTATATATTTGATTTTAAAATTACATTTTTAATTTTTAGAAATTATAGGAATCTAAATTGTTTTTTTAAAAATTTATTATTTGTGTGTGTGTGTGTGTACCATCAAATTGGATCTGACTGGTTAAGGAGAAAATTGTCCCTCCTTCTCCAGCAGAGTATCTGGTGGATTCAAACCATGCCCCTCTGGGATTGCAGTACAGCTTCTTGCCACTAGGCCACCAGAAACACTCCTTTTCTTAAAATGTGCAATTACTATGAGGAAATTGGTGAAGTGTGTGGTGAGTCTCAGGCTACTTGTGTGCTCAAAATGAGTGCATCTTGGAGATTTCTGCACAAAAGCATGATTATTAAGAAGATGGCCCCCAGAGTCACCACTTATTATTTTAAAACTTTAATGGAGCCATTTAATATCTCTATGCCTCAGTTTTCTTTTCTATAAAACTGGAATAAATCAAGTATCAGTTACACTGAGTTATTGTGCGGGAGAAATGAAGTTATACATTTGAAATGCTTATAAAAGGGATGGTGTGTAGAAAGACTTCAATAAAGTTTTTTAGTATGACTATTACACTGAGGTTTTCTTTATCTATAGCCAAGGCGATTTCCCTTCCCTGTCTTAAATGGTATTTATATGTAAATTTGTGATGTATTTTTCATTTAATTCCCATTCCCACACTTTCTATATTATGTTCTCTGTAATGCTGGGCTTGGAAACTATTAAAATAAATTTCCCTGTCCTCCTTGCTAGCTGGATTCTCAATGCGTTTTGTGATTGGACAGCACTTCCACTAATTTAGAAGGCAGGAAGGGGGTAAGGACCATTATGATTTTGGAGCCGCCTCTCAGTGGCAGTTGATAAAACTGCTTTACAGCACCAGTTACTGACCTGCAGTATTGATGCCAGCAGCATGAGTGACAGAGTGACAGGGACTTTAGTAAGGACAGTGTTACTCAGCAGCAGGAGTTAATGATTCTAGCCCTGGTCATGGCTCCTTTGGCTCAGTGATTGTAGATGATTTCTGGTCTCTGGGCTACATTCTTTCAGAAAATGGGAATCCTAAAAACTTGATTGTGCTTTTGTGAAACCTGTACTTGGACCAGGAAACAGTCCTTACAGCAGAGCAAGGAAACCCTGCATGTTTCAAAATCAGAAAAAGTGTGCATCACGGATGCATCCTATCTCCATACCTTTTCAATCTATATGCAGAACATATAATTCAGGAAGTTAGGCTTTATGAGGAAGAATGTGGCATCAAGATTGGAGGAAGACTTATCAATAACCTACATTATGCAGATGACATGACCTTGCTTGTTGAAACTGAGGACATCAAGTGCTTACTGCAGAAGGTCAAGTACTATAGTTTTTAATATGAATTAAAGCTCAGCATAAAGAAGACAAAGATTCTCACCACTGGGCCAACAGTTAGCACCATGGTCGATGGAGAAGAGTTTGAAATTGTTAACAATTACAGATGGCTCAACTCCACAATCAGTGCTCTTGGTACCAGAAGTAAGTAAACCACAAGTTGAATTGCATTAGGTAAATCTGCTGTGAGGGACCTTTCCAGAGTACTGAGAAGCAATGATGTCAGTCTAGAGACTAAGGTGCACCTGATCCAGGTTATGGTCTTCATAATTACTTGCTATGCATCAAAGAACTAGACAGTGACTAAGGATGACAGAAGAAAGATTGATGCCTTTGAGATGTGATGCTGTAGAAAAGTCTTGAACATACTATGGACCACCAAGAACACAAATAGGTCTGTCTTGGAGAGGGTGAAACCAAGATTCTCCGTGGAGGCTAGGGTTTTGAAGCTCCATATTACATATTTTGGGCACATGTCCAGGAGGGACCTATCCTTGGAGAAGGACATCATGCTTGGAAGGGTGGAACAACAGCACAGGAAAGACCTCGGATGAAATAGATTGATATCTAACTAGGGCAATGTGGTAGATTTGTCTATATCAGTGTGATTGGCTCAGGACAGGACAGGCTTCAAGCTGCTATACATAGAGTCACTATGAGTTGCAGGAATCTCGATGGCGTATAACAACATCAACATCTTTACAACAGAATTCCTGAACTAAATTGTTTCAGAGAGGTTTCTTTTTTTTTATTCTATTTTCTTATTTTTTTTGTGTGTACTGTCAAATCAGATCTGACTGGTACAGAAGGAGACTACCCCTCCCTCTTCAGCAAAGCATCTGGTGGATTTGAACTGCCTACCTCTGCATTCTGGCAGGCCGCTCAGAGAAGGAGTTAGGCAGGAAGCTTAGAAGCCAGCCTCCGACACCTCCCATCTCCCCAGGTAATCGAAGACGCAAAAACCGCTTGCCATTCGTTCAGGCAGGCCGCTCAGAGGAGGAGTTAGGCGGGGCAGCTTAGAAGCCAGCCTATCTACACACCGGTTCTACAGAATGCATCACCTTCTCTCTGGAAACATTATGACTAAACTTCAGAGACATTGATCCCAACATAAGGAACTACTATCAGCTGATGTGTTTGGAATCACAGAAGCCATGGAAGCCTCATGTATGTTATTAGATGGAGGGCTGGTCAAAGGGAGATAGATGTGAAGGGAGGGGGTAGAAGTAGATGGGTATCCTGGTGGATGGTGGAGCAGGGAAATAAGTGGGTAAAGACACGTGTGAGAAAGGCAGGGACAACACTGACACTAAAGTTAACGCCACAATAAGGGATATACCTTTAACATGCTGGTCTGTCTGAT
>NW_006399979.1:1205337-1217229 GCF_000299155.1 Elephantulus edwardii | reverse complement strand
CTACAAGTAAATAGCTTTTTTAATTAAAAAAAATACTCATTTGTTTTTGTATAATTTCCTGCCTCCCATCCGTCGCCAGTCCACTTTGCTATGCACTTCTTATTCTGGACTGTTGTTATATAAATAATGCTTAATCATCTATTCCTTTTATAGAGTTCTCTCTTTCATCTGTCTCAATGCAGTGTTCTTTATTTATCCCCTCTTTTCTTTAACAGATATATGGGTTCAGTTGTGTTTTGGACTACTTCTACAGTATGACTACAAGAAATAACACCTAGTGGTTTTTTTTGTCTTATACTCTCTAAATTTCTAGCATCAGTGTTTATAAAATTGTTGGTATTGAAGTGAAAATGATCAAAAAATGTGACTGTAATTAAGAACCACAGATATACTTCTATATTCAGAAAAATTAAAATGAAAAGTATTATAGAGTTTATATACCCCATTGTTGCTGAGTTGATTCTATGTCGATAGTGACCCTATTGGGCAGAGTTGAACTACCTCTTTGGGTTTCCAGGTCCGTAAAGCTTCACAGAAGTCATCTCCTTTGCCTACCTCCCACTAAGGGGCAGGTAGATTTGAAAACAACCTTTTCATTAGTATCTCAGTGTACAATCCTTTGTGACACTAGGGATCATTGAGATTGAATTTGTTTATGATTAAATATGTATTTTAAACAGCAAATAAAAACAGGTATACAAATAGCTATTCCTAGAGTAAAACCTTCCTTTATAATCATCATGATTGTATTATTAAAATTTTTAAATTAATTCCTGTGGAAGTACGTCTCCATTGAATAAGTTAGTGTATCCTTATTTTAGTTTAAGGGAGCTCTGGTGGCATCCTCGGAATGAGCTGTGCTACTAACCGAAAGATACCTAGTTCAAATCCACCAACTGCTCTGTGAGAGAAGACAGGCCCTCTCCTTCTGTATGATGAATTGCCTCTGAAGATCTGCTTGATGGTCAGCTATAAGTCAGTTCTAAGTTGATGGTATACAACAGGAACATTTTGTTTTTTGGAAGCTCTGGTGGCCCTAAAAGCTCCTAGATGGTAAGTAGCTGGTGCAAAGGAGCTATGCTGCCCCGCCGAAGGTTCAACTCCATTAGCTGCTCTGTGGGAGAAAGATGGACCATCACTTCCTATCTAATTTACAACTTCTAAAAACCCACTGGAAGGTCAGCTATCATTTTCCTATTTGCAGTGTAGATACCTGCTGCTTCCCATAATGTTTTGCATGGAATTTTGTCAGAGATAATCACACAAATCATATGCAGATGCAGGGCCAGGGCTGGCTCTTGATCTCATAGGTTCATTCTTTTTTCATTCCTTCTTCCATCAGACTTGTAACTGACAAGGAAGATAGACTATTCCAAATATAGAGACTGAATATTCTGTTAATTAGCTTGTAGCATGGATTATCTCATATTTTAGACCATATTGTTAATTGTTGTTGTTAGGTGCATTCATGTTGATTATGATTCATAATGACCCTATTATCAACATTTAGACCTAGACTTCCTTTTAGGAAGACATAATTTATGTCTTATCACTGTGTCATGTATAATGAAATGTGAATGAAACTATACTTGAGTTTCTCATTTGTGAAGAACCTAGCATTCCTGCAGTTTAGTGCCAGGGCAGAGAAATGATCCTACTCACAGGGGAGCTAGAGTCACTGAGAGTGAATTGTCAGTTTCTTGCAAATGCTTTCTATATGATCTGTTAATTTATTAAACTACAAGGAGAGGAATAGTCTTTCAGAGATTTGGGAATATAATTTGCAGGTTCAACTTTTCAGCTTTAAAAAATGTTTGATAAAAATATGCACACATATGTTTATAGGCATGCACACCACACATGTATACTTTCACATCTGTGTTTCTTTGTATACACACACTTTTCCTTTTGACATAGAAAATTGTTCCTCCTTGTGCTGAGTAACTGGGGCCACGGGGAAAGGTGTGTTGGAGTCAGTGAGGGTGGCTCAGGATAGGGTTGTGGTGAATTGCAGGAGACTTGACAGCCTATAACAACAACAATAACTAGTACCTCCTCAGTGAGTTCTGGTGGTCTAGTGGTAAGGAGTTGCTCTGCCAACCCAAATGCAGGTGGTTTGAATCTACCAGCAGCTCCATAGGTGAAAGATGGGCAGTCTCTTCCTGTATAACTTGAAGCCTCTGAAAACTTATTGCAGGGCAAGTTATGAGTTGGTTCTGACTTAACCAACTCACTGTGAGAAAGAAGAGAGGAGTTAACTGCCTTATACTTTAAAGCAATGGATTCATATATACTCCTTTGTAAAGCCTCCTTAATACTTATAATCATTGTTGTTGTTTCCCGTTGTGTTCCTAGAATAGATTATTTCTAATTTTCTGTCATGTTTTTTATATGTTTGGTAGAAATCTCTTTCCATTTTTAGAAAAACTGAGACTTACAAGGTCAAGTACTATCCTTTTCAGTTTGATCTTACAGCAGCTTCATGATATGTGTGTGTGAGTGTGTGTAGAGATAGATAGATAGATAGATAGATAGATAGATAGATAGATAGATAGATTGATGATAGAGTGGTGGTGTTATCTGCTATCAGGTAGACTACAACGTGTAGTGATCCTGTGCACAATGGCTCTGAATCCTGCTCTATCCTGAGCCAGTTTCACTGCCCCTGATACACCTACCCCCATTACCCCAGTTTCTGTGTCAATCCGTCTCATCCAGCATCTCCCTTTCCCGTGCTGTCCCTCCACCCTTCCAAGCATGATGTCCTTCTCCAAGGACTAATCTCTCCCGGCAGCATGTCCAAAGTATGTGAGACAGAATTTCAAACTCCTTTCCTCCAAGGAGCACCTTGATTTTATACTTTCTAGGATGGACCTTTTTATTTTATATTTATTTTTTTTATTGAGATTTTAATGAAAGTTTGTGGAGAACTTGGATTTCTATTCATTCATTGTTGCACCTTTTCCTCCCTGTTCCCCCCTCTTTGCTTTTCTCTTTGAAAGCAAAAATTGTTTCATTGTTGTACAATTCCCCACCCCCACCCCAGTCCACTTTACTATGCAGCTCTTATTGTGGACTGTTGTTATGCAAATAATACCTAATCATATATTCCTTTTAAGCCTTTTAAACAGTTCTTTCTCTCATCTGTTTCAATGCAATGTACATTATTTATCTCCTCTTTTCTTTGTTTCCCCCAATCCCAATGTCAGTCCTGTTTTTTAACAGTGGCATTATATCGTATTCGTCCTTTTGTGATGGAGATATTTCACTAAGCATATTGTTCTCCAGAGTCACCTATTTTGTATAATATTTCATGAGTTCCTTGTTTTCCAGTGCCACATAGTATTCCATTGTGTGAATATAACACAGCCTCTCTGTCCATTCGTTTGTTGATGTGCCTTTTTGTTTTCTTGGTGGTCCGTGGTATGTTCAATTCTTTACATAAGCAATACATATTAAATATGTATTTTATATGCATATATTTGTATATTTATGTATATATTTCTATATGCATATTATAGATTGTGTTTTCATTGCTTTGTTTCTATTGAACTGACTCTGATCCGTGGCAGCCCTATATCTTCTGACGGAGCAGAAGTGTGCAGCATAGGCTTGGCAGTGGCTTATTTTTTACAAATTGATGGCCAGACTCTTTTTCTGAGGGTAGTTTTGATTAGCAGCTGAGAAGATGAACATTCTATCTTATTCCAAGAAAAGGTTTACAATGACTTACAAGCAGAATAACAAATTAGAAGAAAATTTGAAAGAAAATAGGAGGCTGAGAAATGAAACCATGAATCTAAGTGAATGTGCATATATGTGAATAACAAAAGAATCATAGACAGGGAATTTCTGCAATATACATTTAAAGATCTGTTTTGTCTAATTTTTCTTAAATGATTGCAACATTTTTATTTTGGTCTTCTGTTTTTCTGGATGATACATTTTAGTCAACATGTATCTAATGCTGTAAGTTTTCTCTGGGGAATGCTCATTATTACTAAGATTCAAATATAATCAGCATGTGGTAAAATAGAGTGGTTTTAGTTAGTCCCACAAATATGAAGTTAAGAACCTGCAATGTGATTGTATCTGGTGCTTTTCATTTCCTGAAAATATCTGCCCTTCCTCATGTTAGCTGATCTTGGCGAAAGCACATAGCATAGCCATGGGGTGGAAATGCAAGAATGCGAATTTGAAATAATTATCTTGGAGTATATGTTTCTTAAATAAATGTAATCATAAAATGCCTGAGAATTACAGCTTGATTTTCAGGTGATCTCTTTTGCCAAGGTCAAGTAAAAGAGTGATTAAAATGATATTTTTATTTTCTTGCTCACAAGGGTCAATATATGAGGATATAAGAAGAGATTTGTTTTGTAATATACCCTTCTTGAATCTAAAACTGTACTCTGTGTATAAAACTTATTCTGATTGATTTTTAAAAAATATTTAAAATTTCTTTCTGAGTTATTTATTTACTGTAGTGAAATCATTAGATAGTTATGGCAACTTTTCAAAGGAGATAGACCATGATGCCGAACCATTTCCTTTGGAGTGCCGTCCCTTAGGGTATGTGTTTTAGGGATTGGTAATCATCAGCTGGCAGTTGGCTAACAAAGGAGGAGAAACAGGCACTAATGTGCCTGGAGAGCTACAGAGGATGCAGGATATGTGGGTGACATACTAGAGGAGGTGACATCAGAATGATTATCTACCTTTTATTATTTTTTAGTAAACATAATTTCATTTTTATAGGTATGGTTTTTTAAATATATATGTAATTTTTTAGAACAAAAACAGTTTTAATAAGAATAATTAACATCTGTCAATATACCTGGAAGGTATATTGTATATGTAAGCATATACAGTAGACCTGTATATTACACATAATATACGTGAATCAATATAGTAATTTGTTGTTGTTGTTGTTGTTATGTATTGTAGAGTCAGAACGGACCCATAGCTGACCCTCTGGCGAGTTTTCAGAAGAAATAAATCACACTGGAGGAGATATACTTGTATCAGTTTACTAATTTTCATGTATCAATATACTAATTATTTTGATACATATAAAGTCTAGTTTACATATATCAATAAAATTAGTGTTAATTATACCAATTGAAACAATGGTAATTAGCATTTTGTGGACTATATATCTTTTTTTGTTACAGCCATTTAATGCTTTAGGGCTAAAGTAGTCATAGACTATATTTAGGTCAATAGGTATGACTGTGTTACAACAACACTATTTATAAGATTTTATCCACCTCAGTTTAGTGGGGTCATACAAAAAGTGTTTAATGTTTTCTCAACACTGCATTCTGTCTCAGGTTTGTTGGTCTGCTGAATATTGGTTATCTACTTTCAGATTTGACATAAAAAGTAGTTTTATAGTTTTTATAATTTTGTTGTTGTGTTAGAGTTGGAACCAACCCAAATATACCCTCTGACAGGTTTTCAGTTGATCACACTAGATGAGATTGTCCATTCTTCTTACTCTTATTTTAAGAAAACAAATGAATTTATTTGCTAGAAATATTGTTAAATATGCCCTGTAAGCATATTTAAACAAATAGACAATTGAAAAGCATGTCAGTTGTCACTGGAATGGAAATATAAATAAATATATGGTATAAAAGTTCTCCTTCACATCACTGGAAAGCAGTACAAATATTTGATCATAAACAAGTCTTGTTGGTGCATGGGTTGAACATTCAGCTGCTTGGGTCATGGTTCCAACTCAACAGTTGCTCATAGGAGGAGACTTGCCTAAAGAGTACAGCTTAGAAAATGCCATGGGAGTGTTGGACTCTGTGAGATAGCACCACTGGGAGTTTGTATTGACCTACCAACACCCAGTGTTTGTAAATATGATTTTAGAATTAGTTTTAGTTTGACATAGTAACAGTGCCAATAGATATATGGGTGAGTGAAGAAAAAAGGAGACTGTAGAAAGATTTTGAACAGTGTGTACAGTGTGATTCAGTTTGTAGGGAAAAATGTACATATGTCTGTGTATATGTACATTTGCATATCTTTATGTACATAAATATCTGAAAAGGAACAGAATCAGTTGGAGTTTTTAGATTTCAGAGACATGAAAGCCAGTATAAACAGGAAAGATTTATTGAGGTTCATACATAGCTCATAGATCACAGGAATCCCTGAGAAATAGACTTAATGACAGGAGAGTTACAAGTACCCCTCAATTTTACTCTATAGCAGATTCTGAAAAGAATTCCATGCTCCCATGGTCTTTCTCAGAGATCCTGTGGGGCTTGGCTACCAGCTCTGTCTGAACTGTTCTCAGAATTCCATGTAACCTCTGCATAGTTCCTGTTCTTTTGTGTTATGAGCTTCCAGTTCAGTGACCTGTGTGGGTATGTATGGTTGGCAAAGCTCAAGTTTCGTATCCTAGCTGCACGGGAGGTTGGGAGAGTGAGCAGATGAAATGCATGTTTGTAGTAGATGAAGGCGGGTTTTGCCAAATGTAGGAGGATTTCAAATCTTAAACTCTAGGAAGAATGATAACTACCTATTGCAGACATTTGGCATCTTCCTTACTTCTGTTTGGGGAGTGGAAGGGCTGCCAGGGAAGCCCTTTTATTTTTAAAAGCAGAACCCTTTATATATTACTCATCTACACTATTTGAATTTTTTAAAGCATGTATATATTTATATAAAATAATGATTACTAAAAAGACCATGGGGAAAAATGAATCAACAACTTTCCCCCAACATTTCCGCTATTATTTTGTTCTCACTTAAGTATTCAAGAAGGTTTCCTAGCACAGCTGAGCAATTTCATCCACTAGTTGCTTATTGTTGTTGTTGGGTGCTGTCGAGTTGGAACCGAATCATATCTGATGCTCTGGTGGGTTTTTAGGGGCAGTTAATCACATAGGAGGAGATTGACCATCCTTCTCCTGTGATGGATTGAAATCATGTGCCTTGAGGATTACAGCAAAGTTTCTTACTACTTGGCGACTAGAACTCCCACACTTGGGATTTAGTTTGTTAAAATAAGAAAAAAAAAACCATCTCATAATTTGTTTGTAGTTGGTTCCTCAGAGAAATTGAGTAGCAGTTTTTCTGGGACACTAAATGTTTATTCTTTTGACTTGGTGGGCCTGGTTCAGTTTTATCTTGATTATTTAATTTCGAATGTCTACAATATTCAGCTTTTCAAATTAAGGTATTAACAGCTACTGTGGTTGATAGAAATAGTTCTGGTGACATGGGAAGTTAAGTTTCTGTATATTGTTGTTGTTGTAATGTGCCATTGAGTTGCCTTTGACTCATAGCGACCCTGTGTTCAAAAGCCCTAAACATTGCTCTATCCTGTGCCAGTAACACTGTTTCCGACATACCTACCCGCATTACCCCAATCACTAAATCAGTCCATCTCATGGAGGGTCTTCCTCTCCTGCGCTGTCCCTCCAATCTCCCAAACATGATGTCTCTCCCCAAGGACTGGTCCCTCCTTGCAACATGTCCAAAGTATGTCAGATGAAGCTTCAACATCCTTACCTCTAAGGAGCCTGGTTTAACCCTCTCCAGGACGAGCCTGTTAGTTCTCTTAGCAGTCCATGATATATTCAATACTCTTCCCCAACACCACAGCTTAAAGGCATCAATTCTCCTTCTATCATCCCTAGTCATTATCCAGCTCTCTGATGCTAGCAAGTGATTGCAAAGACCATGGCCTGGATCAGGCACAGCTTAGTCTCCAGACTGGCATCATTACTCTTCAGTACTTTGGAGAGGTCTCTAACAGTGGACTTCCCCATCTCAAGACGTCTTTTAATTTCCTGGCTGCTAGTGCCAAGAGAGTTGATTGTGGATCCAAGCAAACTAAAACTGTTAACAATCTCAATCTCTTAATCATCTTTCATGATGCTGCCATTGGCCCAGGACCAAAATATGACCTTGAGTCTATCCCACCTGAGGAACAGGTTTGAGGCCCTGAACACTAATAAGTGAAGACCAGATGAGTTGTGGAAGGATATCAAGAATATCATCCAGGAAGAGTGCAAAAGGTCATTACAAAGAAAGAGGAGGAAGAAAAGACCAAAATGGATGTCAGAAGAGATTCTGAATATTACACTAGAGTACCAAGAAGCCAAAGCAGAAGAAAGAAATCAAGATATTAAGGAGCTGAACAGAAGATTTCAAAAGGCAGTGTGGGAAGACAAAGTATTACAATGGAATGTCCAAGTAGCTTGAGTCAGAAAATCAAAGGGGCCGAACTTGCTCAGTATTTCTTTTTTGTTTTACCTTTTTTTTTTTTTAGTATTTCTTAAAGCTCAAGGAACTGAAGAAGAAATTCAAGCCTCAAGTTGCAATACTTAAGGATGCTTTGGGCAGAATATTAAATAATAGAAGAAGTATTAAAAGAAAATACAAAGAGTATACAGTCATTGTACCAAAAAGATTTGGCAGACACCGAAGAATTTCATGAAACAACATATAAGCAAGAGTGTGGTGATGAAGGAGGAAGTTCAAACTGTTTTGAAAAAATTGGCAAAAAATAAACCCCCAGAATTGATGGTATACCAATTGACATATTTCAACTGACAGTTGTTGTCCTAGATGTGCTCATCAAGTTGTGCCAAGACGTCTGGAGGACAACCACTTGGCCAACTGACTGGAAGAGATCTATATTTGTTCCCATTCCAAAGAAAGGTGACCCGACAGAGTATGGAAATTATCGAACAATAACAATATTATTAATATCACAAAATTCTATTAATGATTATCCAAAATCAAAATTCTGCTGAGGATTATCTAAAAATGACTGGAACAGCACATCAGCAGAGAACTGCCAGAACTACAGGCTGGGTTTAGAAGAGGTCGTAGTACTAGGGATATTGTAATTCTAGTTAATGTTAGATGGATCTTAGCTGAAAGCAGGAAGTACGAGAGGAATGTCTATCTGTGCTTCATTGATTATGCAAAGTCGTTTGATTGTGTGGATCACAACAAACTGTTGCTGACTCTGAGAAGAATGGGAATCCCAGAATACTTGATCGTACAAATGCAAAACCTATCCTTGGACCAGGAGGCATTCGTCAGAACAGAGCAAGGAAACACTGCATGGTTTCAAAATTAGGAAAGGTGTATGCCAGGGATGTCTCCTATCTCCATACCTTGTCAATCTATATGCAGAACAGATTATCCAAGAGGCTGGGCTCTATGAGGAGAAATATCTTTGTATCTATTTGTTATAATTAAAGAACTGATGTTGATACATTATTATTGACTAAAGTTCGTACAGTATTCAGATTTTCTTAAGCTTTTTTTTTTTAAAATTTTATTAATTTGAATGAACATTTACAGTGATTTTGGATTTCCATTCATTCATTGTTGCACTTTTCTCCCTGCCCAGCCCTCCCCCCATCAATTCACTCTTCTCTTTGAAAACAAAAGTAAAATACTTTCTTTGGTATACAGTTCCCCCGCACCCCGCCCACTGCTCTGAGTACACTCCACTGTGCAACCTTAATTCTGGACTCTTGTGGTAACCATAATACCCTATCATATATCGCTTTTAAATTATTCTCTCCCTCATCTGTTTTAATGCAGTTTACATAATTTATCCAGTTTTTCTCAGTCTTACCACAACCCTGATGTCAGTCCCATTCTACAACAGTGGCACCATACAATATTTGTTCTTTTGTGACTGAGATATTTCACTCAGCATAATGTCCTCCAGGGTCACCCATTTTGAATAATATTGCATGAGTTCTTTGTTTTTCAGTGCAGCATAGTATTCCACTGTGTGAATATACCATAGCTTCTCTATCCATTCGTTTGTTGATGGGCACCTGGGTTGTTTCCAACTCCTTGCTATTGTGAACAAAGCCACAGTAAACATGAGTGTGCATATATCTGCTTGGATGTCGGTTATGGTCTCTTTAGGGTATATTCCCAGTATTGGAATTGCTGGGTCAAATTGTTATCTCTATTTGCAACTTTTTGAGAAAGTGCCACACGACTTTCCACAGTGGTTGCACCATTTCACACTTCCACCAATAGTGAATAAGGGTTCCAGTTTTTCCACAACCTCGCCAGCATTTGTTGCTTGCAGTTCTGTTACATTTTGGTATTCTGACTGGGGTGAGATGATACCTCATAGTTGTTCTGAGATTTTCTTAAGTTTTACTCAAGTCTTACTTTCTGTTCTGAGATAGCTGTTATATTTTTTATACCTTTATATTCTTATATTGTCCTTGTTCATTTGTGTAATAATGTCATGGGACCATGCAGTGAATGAATGTGTGGTGTTTTGTTTTGTTTTTTTCTTGTCATACGTAACAGGAAATTTGGGAGAATGTCATAGGAGAAAATGTAACTCCCTTTTTATTTTTCTTCTTGTTCGCTCAGTGGAACAGGTTCCAGTAGAACCATACAACATCCCGCTGTCCCAGGCTGAGGTCCTTCAGGAAGGGAGTGATGTCACTCTGGTTGCCTGGGGAACTCAGGTTAGTAGTAATGTTTGTGCTGATTGCTTAAGCCCATGCTGTACAAGAAAGCTGTCCTTTTAAATCAAGATTCTATGAAGAACTGAAAATGGTGTTTTAGAAATATCTCAAATTAAGTCTATTTAGCTTCAATAGTGCATCTGTATCAGGTACTTTTTCCTGACTTAAGGACAGCTACTTATTCAGTCATATTAAAATATACAGACATATAGTGAAGTTCTTAAAATATATTGAATATTTAATGAATGTTTTACAAACATCTTTTCTTTGAAGCATTTCTTGTTGCTACTTTTGCCCTCTCTCATGGTCACTCTGTCAGTGAATGGATCCACCCCGTGTTCTGTAGCCTTGGAACCTATCCTTTTTTTCTTTTCCTGTGAGCTTCCTCACAAATCAGCTTTCCCCAGAGCTTGTCACATTGCTTTACTGCCAAACTGAAAAGCTCTGGACTCTTAGCTCTGTTAGGCTTTTATCTCCAATCTTTGCATATTTCAGAAAAGGAAGTCATATCTGTCCTGCTCATTACTGCTGAGTTGATTGTGTTTCAAGGGCCCCTACAGGACAGACAGAACTAACTACTGCTTAGGGTTTCTAGGGCTGTTCCTGTTTACAGAGGCAGGCAGCATCAACTTTTTCCTGTGAAATGGCTGCCAGATTTGAACCACTGACCTTTTTTGGTTATCAGCCAAGCTCAACCCACTGCCCCACCGTGGATCCTTGAAAATGAAATATGATATAAAGAAGGTAATGGAAAATAATTTGCAATATAAGTTTCTACATTCTTTCTCCATTTACCTTTGATTTGGAACACTTTAGTGCTCATGGCTTCTAGCCACCACTTGTTTAACTGTGCTGATTGATAAGTCCCATTTCATTGATGGTGCTCACTTTGATTGTCATAAGCCTTTTCTGTTTTCCTTACATCTTTTTTTATTACACATTCCTGTTACCCTTAACATGCCACTTTTCCCCCTCCCATAAGGAAATGACAATGTATTACATACTAATTTTCATAACTTGCTTTACCTTTATGCTTATGATTTTTACTGCCAATCTTTTTCTCCTTCTCTTTTTTTTTATTTGAAGAAGGGGTATCTGGTTTCCATTATGACTCTTTAAATCTGTAATGAGTTGCATCCCAATTTTAACCTCAGCACCATACTCTATCAACTGGTCCTTCTTTTTTCTGTATTTTTAGTTTCTCTTTTCCATTACCCTTTCCTATAAAAAGGAGTCCTGCCTGAGTGTTGGAGAGTCATTAATCTGAGCCCACTAGTTAGTTGCTCCACAGGAGATGTAGGAAGTAGATGAGGGTTGCAGAGTGGATTATATTTGGGGGTAGGGCGTGGGGTTTGGGGAGGTATGGGGGGATTGTGTACCAATGAGGGAGTTTTTCAAGGAGAGG
>NW_006399979.1:1204449-1205237 GCF_000299155.1 Elephantulus edwardii | reverse complement strand
GCAAAGGGGGGGGAGGGCGGGGGGAGGGGTTTGTGTGGGGAGAAGGGTGCAGCAATGAATGACTGGAATTCCAAAATCTCTGTAGATGTTCATGGAAATGAAAAATAAACAATTAAAAAAAAATAGAATGACTGGGGGAAAAAAAAAAGATCTGCAGCTTTGGAAAGCTGTGAGGGTTTACTATGAGTCACAGTCAACTCAGTAGCCCTGAAAAACAACTGCTGTCAAATTTGAGATGATTTTTTTTGTTGTTGGTCTGTTTTTTTTTTTTTTCAACAAAAGTGTTTCTCTTTACTCTCTAAAACATGTCTTTTCTCTAACCTGCTTTCCACTTAATTACTGATACATTTTCCTTTATGTCTTTTATCATTACATTTGAGCAGCTATTATTTACTTCTTTAGTTTCTTACCTTTGTCATGTTCATGAATCTGAGTTCTGATTTGACTAATTTACTAAAACTATTTTTGTTAACATCTCGAATCTTTCCAACTTGTTAAAACTAGTCTATATCATATTTGTTGTTGTTGTTGGTATGTACCATCAAGTTGCATATGATTCATTGTGTCCCTGTGTACAACAGTTCTGAATCCTGCTCTATCCTGAGCCAGTCTCATCGTCCTTGACACACCTACCCCTATTGCCCCAGTCACTGAATCACACTTGTGCTGTCCCTCCACACTCCTAAGCATGTTCCTCTCCAAGGGCTCATCCCTCCTTTCACCATGCCCAAAGTGTGTGAGATGGAGCTTCAGAATCTTTGCTTCCAAGGAGCAGCCTGGTTTCACCA
>NW_006399979.1:1139122-1203915 GCF_000299155.1 Elephantulus edwardii | reverse complement strand
TGTTGACTTTCTTTTTTCTTTATCTACTTTCTTTTCTTGGGTGTGTTGTTGGGAGGGGCCAGTCCTTGGAGGAGATTATGATTCAAAAGTGGAGGATTAGTTTAAGAGAGGAAGACCTTCAATAAGATGAGTTGACAGAGTAACTATAACAATGGGTTCAAGTATATCAGGAGCAATGAGGATGACACAGGATAGCACAAGATTTAGATTTGTTTTCAGAGGGTCACTATGAGTCAGTGTACTTGATGGCAGATAATAACAACCAGCTCTCTTTTTTAAAGTAAATTCATCTTTCTCTTTATTTTCCTGAAGTTTTTGTAGTCTGAAGGGTTCTGTGTTTTCTGTTTTTCTCTTTCTTCTTGCTTTCTCTAGAAACTCCATCAGCTCTGATTTAATATTTATCCCAATGTATTTCTAGTCATTATTTGTAGCATTGACATCTCTCCCTTTTCTAAAATTGTATTTCTTAGACCTCTATGTTTGATTATTGAGGTAATATATTGGATTTAACCTGTCCCAAAGAAGTTTACTAATTCTTTATGCAGATTAATTCTTTCTTTTAAAGATTATCTCTGTTAGTGATGTCAGAATTCTTTCTGTTTTCTGGGCCTGAACCCTTGTAATTGTTCTCTGCTATTTTTTAACTTTACTCCAGGTTCACGTGATCCGAGAAGTGGCTTCCATGGCTCAGGAGAAGCTTGGAGTGTCTTGTGAAGTAATTGATCTGAGAACTATAATACCGTGGGATGTAGATACAGTTTGTAAGGTATGGATATTGGTCATCCTTGACTTATGTCAACATCTGGGAATGAAAACATTAGCAAATTGTATGCTGAAATATTGTATTTAATATATATAAGGATAGTATGCATAAAAGAACAAGAAATCAAACAAACAAAACCCCTCAAACAATACAGTTTTAAATGCAATTTTTCTGTATTTAAATATGTCTTTTGCTGAGCATTGTCTGTATGACGTATTTCATGATTGAATGTCATTTCCTTATTATTTTGAGCCAAATTTATTGAATATTTGCAAAGTATTGTTTTACAGTGTGAATTTTATGAGCTTTTTCAACTTATTTAAAACTTAAAATTTGTTACTGTAAAAGTATGTGGCCTCACATTTAGCTTAATGCTCAGGAAATGAGTCCCTTTAGGTTTCTTTTGTCTGTCATAGTGCTATTTAAAATATTACAAAAGTGTGTCCTTCATACAGCCTACTCAGGTACAGTTGTGTGAATGATGATATGGAGTAAAGAAAGAAGCATTTTAGGTATATTGAGGTCAACTATGATTTTTTTACTTGTTTTTAGTTATTGTCTGATAAGCTAAGTTTAATTTAGTCAGGTGAATATTTTTGCTGAATTGTCATTTATCTTCAAAAGAAATAGGAAAGGGTTATTTTTAAAAAATAACTCTTTGTATCGCATTAATACAGCAACAGCTGTGTGATTCTTGTTGATGATTTATTGTTTTCTATCTAAGTAATCTCTTTTTCTTTTGGTCTCATTAGGGTGATATTGTTCTAAAGTAAGAATTGTTGTTATGTGCCATCAAGTCGGAACTGACTTATAGCTGACCCTTCAGTAGGTTTTCAGAGACAGTAAATTGCACAAGAGGAGATTACCCATACTTCTCCTGCAAAGCAGGTGGTGGATTTGAACTGTGTAGGATTCACAAAATACCCTCTCAAGGATATAATTTTTGTACAGTAGATATCCATTGTTTTATTGTCTAGCTAAATTAATGTGCATATCTACTGCCATGCCTATAATGTTACTGAAAACCTGCTAGAGGGTCAGCTTTTACAGCAGTTCCAACTCATTGGCACACAACAACAACAACATTCCCATATTGGTACAAAGGCTAAGCTTACTTTCTCAATACCCCCCCTCCAAATTAGGTAACTGTGTTGTGTAAACTCAGCTGACAGATTTGTGTTTACCTGTAATGAGCCTTATATACATCATATGCAGTGTTAGCCAGACCATGGCCATGTCTTAGCAAGTGCAGTGATCATTGCTATGCTGAATCATTGCTTTAAATATAACCATGCATGCTGAAAGTGTGAGAAGGGCAGGAGTCTGCCCAAAATGTGGTAGGGAGCCATCTGTGTTCTTAGAACTCTTAAGAACTTGGTGTGAAAGTTCCTGCATGACTTGCATAATGTTCATGGTCAGTCTGATGCCCTTACAGTTACTTTGGTGAAGCCAAGAGCCTCACTAATGTGTGGAGTTCCATGGGGTTCACTGCATGCCTCTTCCCTCCAGTCTGTGTGGTACTGAAATAAAGACATGGTTAAGCCTCCTGCAACTCCTCAGCTGCCTGCTCAGGTTTATTTTCCTATTGACCACTGAATCTGAGTGTCTAGTGTTAACTTATTGCCTCAGACCAGACTTTTTCTTTTTTTAAATAATTTTAATGAACATTTACAGAGAATTTGAATTTCCATTCATTCATTGCTGCACTTCTCTACCCGCCCAGCCCTCTCCCACCGCCCCCCAGTTCACTCCTCTCTTTCAAAAGTAAAAGAAAGACTCCCTCCCTGGTACACAATCCCCCCCGCACTCCTCCCACCGCCCCAACAGACCTGACTTTTAATGTAAAGAGCAAAATACCTGTCCATGGATGTACCATCTTGAGGACAGAATTCAGACATGATAGTAATAATTATGTATATTTGCTTTTTATTTTTTCTTGATTTTTTGCTTTACAAAAATAGCTTTGGCATTCTATAGCTTTCATATGTGTTTTTTAGGTGACCTAAATTAATATAAACTCTATATAACTTCTATAAAAGTGTAGAATGAAGTGTTTTTAGGTGAGTTACTGTTTTTGTTTATTGTTGGTAGAAACTGACTTATAGCTGATCCTTCAGTGCATTTTCAGAGACCATTAATTGCATGGTAGGAGATTACCCATATTTCTCCTGTTGAGCAGCTGGTGGATTTGAACCTTATACCTTTGAGTTCCCTGCTCAACTCCTTAACTTTAAGCCACCAGAGTTCCTTTAGGCAATTTAGATGATTTTATAATTTGGTACAAGATTTAAGACTTGTTATAGTGAATATTCCCATAGAATCACTTGACACTCTCTAAACACTTGGCAAGATTACAAATGGTTGCAATAATATTCTGAGGCTTTAAATATACTACAAGCAGTTTTCCAGATATATATTTTTCCTAGAACTACATGGAAACAATGATACTTTTTGCTAGCATTATCATAGCATTCTGCTATCAAATTTTCTTTCAAATAGTGCAGTGGTCCTAATTATGACTAATGTGGAGCTGACAGTGTTTATACTCGACTTGACTTGCTTATGACAGCTAGCCTTCATGTGTTCTAAAGTTTGTATTTTTAGTGTAAATCGGGCCTTCTCATGGGTTAGGATGTCTTGCTGTTTAGAGTTTGGGATTATTGAGAAATGATCAGTGCACGTACTTTTAGACTTTTTCTATAGGGTGTGGCTTTACTGGCAATTTGACTTCACCAGGGAATCCACAGAAGAAAGATGGGTAATCTCCCTTATTTACAGCCTTTTCAAACCTGCTGGATGATTAGCTTTGTTTTAATTTCCAACTGGGCAAAAAATGAGAAACATCTAAAAAATTAATGTAATAACACCCCAGTGGAGAACTGAAAAAGCAGAATACAAAAAAAAAGAAAGAAAAATTGAGAGCTAGAGGAGAAAAAAAACTATTTATTTGCATTGTTATCTCTGTATCTCAATATTTGTATCCATTTGTGTGGAGCTCTGTTTTATTAAATTGACTAGTGATGTCTTTGTATGTTCCTGGTTTTGTGGTCCCTTCGATTTCTTTTCTCTTGAGACAGATGAAGGAGCAGACTAGAGACTGAATAAGGAAGAGGTGAATCAAGCCTGACTTGTTAGCATCGTTGTTTTACTTTTATGTAGAAGGCTTTTATCATGCTGTTTTTCTGTTTGATGACTTTCTAGTTGAGATGGTGAAAGCCAAATTGTTATTTCTTGATTACTCTGTGTCTGTTCATGAATCTTGTCATTGCTGGTACAATCTTCTTTTTCCTTTCATGTAGGAGAGAAGAAATAATTGAGCACTTAACTCTGTGATCTTATTTAGAGATTCTTTAAAGAAAAGGTTCCCATAACAAAGCATTGATATTAAAAGTTAAGTACTTTTTGTTTAATTGTACTTATGCTTTTAACTTTTACCTTATTATTTGTATACAAAATGAAAAATCAATATTTGTAATGCCCTTTACCTAGTGCTCAGCTTTATCAGTTGTTTTTGTATTACGACAAAATTGGATCCTGGAGCTTGATTTGTTGCTACTTAAATTTGACACTAATGCATCTTTTGGAATACTCAGACAAAATAAGTCGATTAAAGGTAAAAATGATGTATTCAACACATAAATTAGCAGACAGCACATAGTAAAATGGGTTTAGGATTGAATTGGTTAATGTAATCAGAATTTAATATGTTTCAAATATAGCCTAAGTTTCTGATTTATTAAGCTTTGCAACACTGTTGGAAGTTATAAATCTGAAACATTTTTTTGTGAACAGGAAAAGCAGTAGAAATTTTGACTACCCTTCAGGAAGGTGACAAAATTGGAGACTTGAGTAGATCTAGAAGTCACAGCCAGTTTTCTCCTTTAGTTCTGAATGTGGGCTATGGAAGAGCTAAGATGGAATCCTCTGAGAAGAACGGAAATTCCTCATTTTTGAAGTGGTTAGAAGACAGAATGGGTTCAATTAGAAGAGTAGCTTTACTATGTCATATAAGAGCTGAAAGCCCTTTATAGAGTGGTAAATTGACAAGAGATGATCTATAACTGGGAATTACGCTAACACAAAGGTAGGCAGTTTGAATCCACCAACTGCTCCATGGGAGAAAGATAGGGAGTCTCCTCCTTGTACACTTTGCAATCTCTGAAAACTAACTGGAGAGTTAGCTGTGAATAGGTCCTGACTCAATGATACAACAACTAACTTGGTTTTATCCAGAAGCTTAGAGAATGTTTCTTGGATACGTAATTCCAAGTCTTAAGCACACAGCCAGTCTACTTTACAAGTTATTTTCCAAAGTCTAAAATTGTGTATGGTGGGAAGCTAAAAAATAAATCAGAAGATATCTAAAAATGCTAAGAGACAATAATGCTTTCGAAGAAAGTTATGGAGAAGCTTGTTTAGGATTAGAGGTAAACATCAGTGGACCGAGTCTCTAAAGCCACCACATAATCTCTAACTTCCTCTATTTCTTCTTGGATTAATGTTATTTGTCTCTGTTCTATTAGCCCAAAAGGGCAATGAGTTTATCCTCCCATCCTGGATGGTTTTAACATCAGTATACAATAAAAAAATTACCAAGTATATGAAGAGAGTCCCACAAAATGAAATAAAGCACTCTAAAATCAAAGCCACTGCTGCCAATTAGACTTAGACTTAATGATGACCTTCCATTGAATTTCTCCATTGTAATTTTTTACAAGAGGAGATGGCCCAGTTTGCTTCCACAAAGCTGTTGGTGGGTTTCAAGTGTTGACCTGTGGGTTAAAAATCAAGCTGATGATTACCACGAGAATGGTTAATAACTGGAAGAGAGTGTGAGATGGTGCCTTTTTTGGCTTGCTAGTTACAATCAGCTTCTTGCTCTAGAGACGGACTACACAAGTTCAGCTTCTGAAAATCAAGTGCACAGAACAGGTAGGATATGTGCACTTTTATGTATACATATATTACAACACATTGCTGGTGAATCGATTGATACTTATGACAACCTTCCTTTGATTTCTGAGATTGTAAATCGTTATGACAAGAGATCATTCGTCTTTCTCCTGTGGAACAACTGTTGAATTTGTACTGCTGTTCTTTAGGTTAGCAATTATTCTTCAATGGAATTTATAAAAAGCCCCCAAAACACTAAAGAGAGTGCTCTTGTTTATTTTTTTCACTCTCCTTAGCTTCAACCTCCAGTGAGCCCACTTAATGTCTCAGGAAGAGCCTGGTGTGTTTTAGCCAGGAGGGGTTTCTTTTACCATTCAACCTTGTCCACACCCTTTGTTCATTTTCTCTTTATAACTCAGCTTAGCTGTCACACTGATGTGAAACAGGAGCTCATAACTAAAGCCTTCTCTTCCAAGTCTTCCCAGGAGTAAAAAGAGTGGTTAAGTGTTGTGGGCTTTAATGGACTTTCCTGCTGAGCTACAGACCACATTCAAAATGAGTTAAAAAGTGAGCTGCGATGTTGTTAACAAAGCAGTGGCTGAGAGAAATGGTGTCAGCCCTTGAGGTATCCTCAAACTTGAAAGACAGATTTTCCTAAGTAAGTAGAAATTCAGAGAAGCTGCCTATGGAAAATAAGAATTTAATTTTTGACTTGATAGAAAAGTTTTGTGAATCATATTGTTATTTAACTTAGACTAAATTAATTATATACACACAAGGGGAAGGAAGCATAGAGGGGGGGCTAATTTTCATAGGCTTATAGAGAACATTGACTATAATTATAACACTTTCACACTGGATTTAAAGATCAATATTTTCCAAATACTGAAATAAATAAAGGTTGCCTTTACCCCTGTAGTTAGCAGTATGTTGACAATTTGAACTTTCTCACTAGTGTCTGTGAAGATTGGCCTGGCTTTCTGTTCCTGAAAGGCCACAGCCCCGAAAACTGTATAATGGAGCTCTGCTCTGCATGCATGGACTCATCATGGGCCCGCGTTGATTCAGTGGTATTTACACTACCACCCTCCCAACTGCACCCCCTCCACCCCAGCTTGGAATCTTTTTCTTTGCTACCTTATCTCTCTCTATTCAATCTCAAAGCAGATCTTACCAGCTTTACCTGCACAATATAGCCCAAAACTTACCACTATCTCTATTGCTCTTGTCTTTGACCCTGGTCCAAACCACTAACCTGTCTCATCTGAGTTTTGGCTATGGTGTCCCACCTACTGCCTCTGCTTTTCATCTTTCCTGGCCTTTGGCAGAGTCGAGCCTTTAAAATGTGAGTCAGATCATGCCCTTTCTATTTTCAGAGGCCTCGTTAGTTTTCCATTAAACTTAGTGGAAAAGTCGAATGCCTTCTGAAGGCCTGCCTGGATTTGCCTGTGTCTAATCTGACTGCTTTCCAAATCCCACTGGGCAATGCACATGTCCAGTAAAACTCTTTCCCTAAATAGCCTTTCACTGTTACTCGAATCTTATTTTATCATTAAGGACTCCCTGACTGGTTTATTTTATGTGAAAACCTATTGCTCTGCCAAACCCCCTTTCACTTTTTGTCTCTTTCTTTTTCTCCATAGTAATTTGTTATTGTTTGGTGCTATCAAAGTAAGTAGGACTCATAACGACCCTATAAATAACAGATCTGAACCTTGTTTGGTCCTCTGCCATCTCATAATTTCAAACATACTCAAGTCCATTGAAGCATCCACTGAGTCAATTCATCTGGTTGACAGTCTTCTTCTTTTTTGCCGGTCTTCCACCTTTCCAGCCATGATGTCCCTCTCCAAGAGTTATCCTCTCCTAGCAACATGCCTTAAGTGTTTGAGGTGAAGGTTTGTCCTTTATGCCTCCAAGGAGCATTCTGCCTGGACTTTCTCCATGACATAGCTATTCTTTTAGTAGTTCACGGGATGTTCAGTACTCTTCTTTAGAACCACTACTCAAGAGTGTCATTTCTTCTTCTGTCATCCTTATTCATTGTCCAGTTTTTAGATGCATAGCAAGTGACTGAAAAGATCATGGCCTCATATCAGATGCACCTAGGTTCTCAAATTGATGTCATTGCTCCTCAGTAATTTGGAGCGATCCCAGACTGCACACTGTTGTGGATCCAAGTAAAATGGAGTAATAAACAGTTTCATTCTTTTTTCCATCTGTCATGCTGGTCCAGTGTTGGAGATTTTTGTATTTTGTACTCTTGTTGTTGAGATGGAATCCATCATGAAGGCTGCAGTCTTTGATCTTCGTCAGCAATTAACTCAAGTCCTCTTCACTTTTAGCAAGCAAAGTTGTGTCACCTGCATAATGTACTTTACTGATAAGTCTTCTTCAGATCTTGATGCCACATTCATGGAGTCCAGCTTCTTGAATGCTTTGCTCAGCACGCAGATTGAATAGGTGTGGAGAAAGGATAAAACTGTTGTGAATACTTTTTCTGATTTTAAACCATGTACTGTTCAGACAAGTGCCTTTATCTAAGAATAAGTTTAGCATAAGCACAATTAAGTGTTCTGGGATTCTCATTCTTCTCAAGGTTAGCCATAATTTGCTATGATCTACACAGTTAAATGCCTTTGCATAGTCAATAAAATATAAATATAAATAAACATTCTTGTAGTCTCTGCTTTCAGCCAGCATCCATCTGAAATCAGCAGTACTGTCCATGATGTCACAGCCTCTTCTAAATACAAACTGAAATAACAATTCTCTGTCAATGTACTGTTACGTTGTTTTTTGAATGTTCTTCAGTAATATTTTGCTTCCTTGTGATAGTAGTGATAATTGATAATTTATACATTCTTTTGGATTGCCTCTTATGAATGTAAACAGATATGAATCTCTTCTAGTCAGTTGTCCAGGTATGTAAAATTGTATTTTATGTAATTTTGCTGTATATGTTATTAATATGTATTATTATTATATTAATTTACATTAATTCTTCTTCCCTTATTAGAGGGTTGTTGTGATAGCAGAGAATTTTGTCTGTTGATTCACTATTAAACAGTCAGTAGATGAAATAATGCCTAGAAAATGATTGGTGCTCAATAAATACTTGCTGACAAGTAGTCAAAAATATTGTTATAAAAAATTGTTATATAACAAATGTTATAATGAACTGTTTTGAACTTAGTGCTTTTTGTTAATACGAAAGTTTAAAAAGTAACTTAAGAATATTGTTTTGGAGCTCCGATGGCCTAGTGGCAAGAAGCTGCACTGCAATCCCAGAAATCGCAGTTCAAATCCACCAGATGCTCTGCTGGAGGAGGGACAGTCTCCTCCTGTTCCAGTCAGATCTGATTTGACGGTACACACACACAAAATAGTAAAATAAAAAATTAAAAAAAAAGGAATATTGTTTCTTGAATAACTCTAGTTTTTTAATTATAAATGAAAATATTTATTTAAATGTTGTTTTCCTTTATTTGTTTTTCTTAATGATTAATAAATTGTTACTGTGGTATATAGATATTATTAATTTCATTTCTCATTAAAATAGAACCAGTTTGTCTATTCTGAAAGGTAAAGTGAAATGAACTATTTAGAGAATCTTAGTTCTCTGGCTTTTGAGAAAGGGATTCTTATGGATATTTACTTTTCTGCATAGATTGTTGTTGTTTGTGGGTTTTTTGTTGTTTGTTTGTTTGTGGGGTTTTTTTTTTAGCAAATATGCTTTATTTAAAATGCATGCTTTGGTGAAAGTGGGCTGACGCTCATTTGATGTCAACACAAAACAAAGACAAGTATAGAGTATTTACCGGTTCTTTGTTGGCTGGTTTTGTATAGCATTTTCAAGGGCCTGCGGCTGTTTGCCATTATTTCAGCATTCCCTGTTTTATCTCTGGGGTACGTTATAAAACTGAATTGTGGGGCAAACATTAGTCAAATTATTTACTATTTCCTGGAACACAGGGCCATATTCTAGTATGATCAGAGCATCAGAAAAATGGAATTCCTTTTGTTAAAACTTTATATTCTCAATTTAAAAGTAAAGGAGAAAAGTGGCAAAGATTTTTCAAAAACTACTTCCTGCTGAAATGGGGTGAAGCCAGAGAGGAGGCTTGGGTCAAATTGGTTGATATTGAAAGCTGGTTAACAGGAACTGTCCCATTATCTGATTTAAGGCTTCAATTTGATGAGTCAGACAGTGGTGCTATGAGACTCAAGTCCCAGAGTTCGTATGCTTCAGAACTGTAGTGAGGAGAGGTCTTTTGAAGAAGATCTCCCCATTCAGGCCACCAGATGGAAAGTCCAAACTCACTACAGTCCAGAAACAGCACTAGACTGTTTTCAATTGTTAATTGTTGTGTAATAGATACTCATTTTGTTGAACAACTTGGAATGTCTAACCTTTTGGTGTCACTTTGTCTCTCTTTTTCTTTCTACATGTATTTATATCTATAAATGTTATGTGCATCCAAATCAATCATGACATAACAACCCTATGAATTGCTGAACTGAACCTTGTGACAATCTCCACCATGCTCAAGTTCACTGCTGTAGTTACCTTGTCAACTGATTTTATTGAGAGCCTTGCTCTCTTTTTGCTGACTTTTTACTTTTTCTAGATGATGATTTTTTTCAGGGACTGGAAGCCCAAAGTATGGGAGATGTAGTTTTACCATCTTTGCCTTTAAGGAACACTATGGTTTGCATTTCTTCCAAGATGGATTTGCTTGTTCTTTTGAAAGTCTATGAGATATGTAATACTTTTTTCTAACACCACAGTATAAGGCATTGATTCTTCTTCAGTCATCCTTATTTATTGCTCAGTTTTAAAATGTGTATGAAACAATGGGAAATTATATGACATAATAACAATAAAAAGAAGTGGCTGACACAGAAGAATTTCAAGAAACAACATATGATCTAGAGGCAATAGTGATGAAGGACGAAGTGCAGGCTGCACTGTTGGCAAACAAATAAAGCACTAGGAATTGATGGAATATCAATTGACATATTTCAACAAACAGATGCTGCCCTGAAAGTGCTCACCAAGTTGTGCCAAGAAATCTGGAGGATATCTACTTGGCTAACTGACTGGAAGAGATTTATATTTGTTCCCATTCCAAAGAAAGGTGACCCAAGAGCGTGTGAAAATTATCAAGTAATATCACTGATATCACACAAAATCCTGCTAAAGATTATCCAGAAATGACTGGGACAGTACATTGACAGAGAACTACCCGAAATACAGGCTGTGTTTAGAAGAGGTCATGGAACTAGGGACATTATTGACAATGTCAGATGGACTTGGCAGAAAGCAGAGAGTACCAGAAGAATGTCTGTGTTTGATTGACTATGCAAAGGGATTTGACTGTATGTATCACAACAAATTGTGGCTAATCTTGAAGAAAATGGGAATCCCAGTACACTAGATTGTAAATGGAAAACCTATTCTTGAACCAGGAAGTAGTCTCAGAACAGAGCCAGGAAACATTGCATGGTTCAAAATCAGGAAAGGAGTGTGTCAGGGATGCATCCTATCTCTGCACTTTTTCAATCTCTATGTATAACATCATTCAGGCATCAAGATTTGAGGAAGATTCATCAACAGCCTATGTTTTGCAGATGACAGAACCTTGCTTGCTGAAACTGAAGAAGACCTGAAACACTTACTCTATAAGGTCAAGGACTGTAGCCATCAATATGGATTGAAGCTCAACATCAAGAAGACAATGATTCTCATAACTGGGCCAATTGGCAGCACCATGATAGATGGAGAAGAGATTGAGGTTGTTCACAATTACAGCTTGCTAGGCTTCATAATAAAGTTTATATGTATATGTACATAAAAATGTAGATATTAGTAGTAGTTGTTGTTGGTATTGTGTACCATCAAAATCTGAACTTATTCATAGTTGACTCTCCAGAGAGTTTTCAGAGGCTGTAAATTGCAGGAGTTAGGTTTGAACTGCCAGCCGTTATTGGGCAGTGCAATTCCTTATTACTAAACCACCAAAACTCCCTAGCAAAGTAGTAGCAGTGCATATTTTATAGGGAGTTCTGCCTAAAGGCAGGCGGTTTGAATCCCCCAACTACTCCACAGGAGAAAGATAGAAGGCATTCCCTTCTTGTGTGTTTTACAGCCTCTGAAAACTCACTGGAGCTTCTGCTCTGAGTTGGTTCTGACTGGATGGCACATAACAATAACAACAAATCTATCATCTATCTATCTATCTATCTATCTATCTATCTATCTATCTATCTATCTATCATCTATCTATCTATCTACCTATCTATATCTATATCTCCTATTTTATATGTGTTATGTATCACTCACTCCCTGATTGCCATGGAGTAGGATCTGACTCATTGCTGACTCTCCAGCAGGTTTCCCAGGCTATAATCATATGGGAGGGGATTACCTGCCTTTCTCCTGTAGAGTAGTTCATGGATTTGAATTGCCTGCTTTTGGGCTTTTAGTTCAACTCTTTACCCATGAGGCCATTAGAGCTCCCAATATTTTTTGTAATATCTGTGTGTGTGTGTGTGTGTGTGTGTATGTGTATGATTTTATCATTCTTAGATAATTTAATCCAAATGAATATGAATTTTGATACCATTTTAAGACATTTGCATTTATTGAGTATATAGTTACTTACCTCTTTAAACCAATGAATAAGGATGACAGAAGAATTGATGCCTTTGTGCTGTGATATTGGAGAAGAGCACTGAACATCATATGGACAACTGAGAGAACAAACAAATACGTTTTGGAGAGGGTGAAGCCATAGTGTTCTTTGAAGGCAAGGATAATGAGGCTTTACCTTATATACTTTGGACATGTTGCTAGTAGGGGCTATTCCTTGGAGAGAGACATGATGTTGGGAAGGGTGGAGGGTTTGTGAAAGAGAGGAAGACCCTCAACCAGGTGGATTGACATGGTGACTGCCACAGTAGGCTCTATTGTGTCAGGGAGTGTGAGGATGGCACAGGATACGACAGGGTTCAGATCTTTTGCTCATAGAGTCTCTGTGAGTTGTACTTGACTCAATGGCACCTAACAACCACAAGCTTTAATAAACGCCCATGCTTAACTTTTCTGGTTTTAAACCTTTTAGAATTTAAATTCATTTTGTTTTCCTGACACATTTTCACTTAGATGTATCTGGAATCCAAATTACTCATCATAACTAAGCAAGTGATTGGCCAAAGAAGGCATGCACTATTTTCGCAGTAATTAAGAGTACAAGCTTATGCAAACAACAAATGCTGGTGAGGTTGTGGAGAAACTGGAACCCTTATTTACTCTTGGTGGGAGTGTAAAATGGTACAACCACCATGGAAGGCAGTATGGCACTTTCTCAAAAAGTTGCAAATAGAAATACAATTTGACCCAGAAAATCCACTACTGGGAATATACCCCAAAGAGACCATAACTGACATCCAAGCAGATATTTGTTCACAATAGTAAAGAGTTGGAAACAACTCAAATGCCCATCAACAAACAAATGGATAATGAAGCTGTGGTATATTCACACAATGGAATACTGTGCTGCACTGAAAAAAAACAAGAAACAGATGAGAGAAAGAACTGTTTAAAAGGTATATATAATTAAGTATTATCGTCATGACATGAGTCCAGAACGAAAGCTGCATAGTGGAGTGGACTTGGGGGGAGGGACTGTATAACAATGAAAAAAATTTTCTTTTACTTTTCAAAGTGAAGAATGAACTGGAGGGGATGGACGGTGGACAGGGAGAAAAGTGCAACAATAAATGAATGGAAATTAAACATTTCTGTAAATTTTCATTAAAATTAATAATAATAATAAATTTCTTTTTTTAAAAAATTGAAGTTTAGATTCCTGGATCTGGGATCTTTGATCATATTTTATAGAACATATAATAATAAAGACAATAAAGTTAACTTTTACTGAAAAAAAAAGAAAAACAAGGAAGTCATGAATTATTACGCAAAATGGGTAACCATGGAAGATGTTATGCTGAGTGAAGTATTTCAGTCACAAAAGAATAAATACTGTTTAATGCCATTGTTGTAAAATGAGACTGACATCGGGGATGGGGGGAAACTGCAGAAAGAGGGGATAGTGTACACTGAATTGAAACAGATGAGGGAGAGAACCGTTTAAAAGGAATATATGATTACGTATTATTTTCATGACAAGAGCTGGATAGTAAAGTGGACTGAATGGGGGTTGTATAACAATGAAATATTGTTTTTTTCTTTTCAAAGAGAAAAGCAAACTGGTGGGGGAGGGATGGGCAGAGAGGAAAATGTGCAACAATGAATGAATGGAAATTAAAAAAAGAAAAAGCACAGAAGAAAAATAAAAAAAGACTAAGGTGCACCTGAAAAATCAAAACATTTGACTGACTGGCTAGTGATAAGCTGCACTGCTAACCTGTTCAGATCCATCAGCTGCTCAGTGGGAGAAAGATATGCAGTCTCCTCCTGTGCCATTCATTGCCTCTGAAAACCCTCTAGATGGTACTTAATGAATGGTAATGGTTCCTTCCTTAGAGAGTTAGCTGTTCTTTGCATATCTTTTAAACTAAATTCCAAGTTCAAGGAATCCGATATTATCTAGCATATACTTTGTCCAGTCATCCAGGACATACAGGTAACTGACAGACTTCCAATATAGAATCCTCAAAGTTCTTTAAATACTTGTTTACTATTTATTAAATGAAGCAGGACAGCAGACATTTGTTAATAATCAAATTGTCTGCTTCTATGTATATATCCAGAAAAAAGAGTTGCTTTACTACCTGGAAAAAAAAAAGAGTACAGCTTACTGTTAAAATACTATTACTTGAATTTTTGCTTTTCAGAATCTTTGTTCCTCTTGCTTCCTTCTTTTTGTTCCAATCATGGAGTGAATTTATGGTGGAAGGAATCAGCCTGAGTTAGTTCCATTTTGTTCTTATTCCAGAGATGACCCTCTGACGTTTTTGGCTTTCATGGGTGCTGTAGACAGCTTCTGATAAATGTTTTTCTATTTATGCACACTCTCTGCTCTCCTGAAATAATCTCTTGGTGTTTTGAGGTTCCTGGTAGGTGCTTATTGTTTAAATTTCACCAAAACTATGGAATGGCATAGAATGGACTTTCTGTTCTTATTGTACTCCTACTATTCTTCCCTCTTTTGTCTCTCATTTCTTTTTTAACATTAAGGTATGTAGCAACAAATGAAGACATACCTATTATGCAAATGATTATTTGTTAACATTGGCTGCTTTGTTTGCAAAAAAAAAAAAAAAGACCTTAGTGGTTTTCTTTAAATAACAAATTTATTGCTTTCAATTGGAGTAGGCTAAAAGTTAGAATTCAAAGTTTGGTTTTCAGGTGAGGTCCTTTTTTTTCCCCCTAAAAAAAAAGGCTATTTCAGCTTCTGGTAGCTTCTTTTAGCCCTGGCTGTCATGAACATGTGCATGCATCTGCATGCGTGTCTATGTTCATATGGTATCTTCCCCTGTATGCATCCTTATAGCCATTCTGGTTTTTTTTTATAACTCAGTAGTAATTACATTTAGAATCCATTTTACTCTTGTATGATATAATTAGGATGATCTTCCCTCCTATTTTAAGTAAGATCACATGTTATTGTTATATGCTGTCCAGTTACATGCACCTCATAATGAGCCTATGTACAACAGCTCTGAACCCGGCTCTATCCTGTGCCAACCTTATTGTCTCTGACACACACACCCTCATTACCCCAGTCACTGAGTCGATCCAGCTCATCAAGGGTCCTCCTCTCTTTCTCTGTCCCTACACCCTTCTAAGCATGAAGTCCTTCTCCAAGGACTGATCCCTCCTTGCAACATGCCCAGAGTATGTTAGACGAAACCTCAAAATCTTTGCCTACAAGGAGTAACCTGGTTTCACTCTCTTCAGGACAGACATGTTTGTTATTCTAATGGTCTGTAATGTATTCAGTACTCTTCTCCAGCACTATACGTAGGTACTATTGTTGTTGTTAGATGCCACCAAGTTTTGTATGACTCATACTGACTCTCTGAATATCAGATCTGAACCCTGTCCTAACACTGTTTCAGCCTCATTATATTGCCACACTATAGCCTGTTGTTAAAAGCATTATGTTAATACATCTCATTGAAGGTCTTCCCCTGAAGGTCTTCCCATGGTATAGGGGTCAGAGTTTCAATACTTATTTTTTTTTGGGATATGATTTAATCCATAGTGGATAATTATAGGGGCAGGACAAGACTTTCAAGATTCTGCAAATCACAGAGATGCTGGAATGATTTAAGCTATGGCATGAAGGAGTGACTCTAGTTGAGAAAGAAGCCTCAGTATCTGGATTTAACATACTCTCTTCCTATTGCTTCACAGTGTTCCCCCCGCCCATTTTTGCTAAAGAAGAATTTATTGGACTATTCTCTAAGTAACTTAAGGTGGGCAGAGCAAAATGGGGCTAGATAAGTTCCATAAGCAGAGATTTTTTTTTTTCTCAAAAACAATAATGAGGACTTGATAATGGCAATTGTGGGATTGAAATTGGGAAAGAGTTAAATTTTGGTGATCTGATTGTAAATAGGTGGTGTGTTAGATTGTTGGAATAATTCCTGACTATTACTGATCCTATATACAAACAGAAGGTGCTTTTGTAGTGGCTATTGAGTTATGCTAATTGACATCTCTCTGGCAGTTCAAATCCACCAGCCATTCTGCAGGAGAAAATTGGACAATCTCTGACCATACAGCCTCTGAAAAGTCACTGGAGGTTCAGTTCTGAGTCAATTCCAACTTGACAGCAGTGAGTGACAGTCTACTTCCATGGGTGTTGATGTTGGATCCAAATAAAATGAAATTTTTAATGACTTCAGTCTTTTTCTCAGCTGTTCCGATTTGTGCGTTGTTCCAGGTCTGAACTTTTGAATTTTCCTGTTGAGTTGTATTCTATACTGAAGGCTGTAGTCTTTGATCTTTATCAGGAAGTGAGTCAAGTCCTTTTCACTTTTAGCCAGCTAGATTGTCATCTGCATATTACAGGTTAGATTAATGGTAAGGAGTTGTGCTGCTATGCCAAAGGCAAATGGTTTGAAACCACTAGCTGCTATGAAGAGAACAACAGGTCATCTGTGTGATTTACTGCCTCTGAAAATCCACTGAAGGGTCCGCTTTGAGTTAGTTCTGACTCAGCAGCATAAACAATAAAGAGCTATCCTCTAATCCTTCTTCATGTAATGCAACTTCTCATTTTATTTGCACAACACACAGATTGAAGAACTATAGTGAAAGGATATAACCCTGGTTCATACCATTCCTGATTTTAAACCACATAGTATTCTTTGTTCTTTGAAATTACTTTGTCTAAGTCTGTTTACAAGTTCTGCACTAGCAGGATTAAATGCTCCCAGATTATTATTTTTTTCTGCCTTAAGTGTTGGTCATCATTTATATATAAATGATGAAATTGCTTAGTTTTGCATTTGCACTTGTTTCTTAATCCGTATACATATGTGTAAAGTATGTTTAGAAGTCCATAGTAAGACTTAAGCTAAACAAAACCCCCTTGATTGTATTTTGTGAGTTCAGTTCTAATTGTGTAGCCTTTTAAAGTTTTTTTATTTTTAAGAATTATTTTGATTTTACTTTTTATTAAAATTGCTAACAGTTATAATGTATATGATCTGTTCTTTTCCCTGAATGACTTTTAAGTTGGTTTTATAGGAAAGTTGAAAATGTTGCTTTTGTTGTTGGGCATTGTTAAATTGACTTCAGTGACTCGTATACAACAGATTCAAATCTTGCCTTCTCCTGCGCCAACCTCGCCATCCTCACTGTGCATAAACCTACTGTTGCAGACATGATGTCAATCTGTTTCCTTGAGGGTCTTATTTTAGTGACAGTACAATCACAAATCTTGCCAGATCAAATTATTTTCATCTTGTTTGAAGAACTCAGTCACTGAATAGTAGTATTCATTTTTTCCCCCATGAAGTTTTTCATTTATATGGGAGAGAAAAAGAGATAAAAACTTAGGGAGAGAAAAAGAAGAGAATGAATGAGAAAAAGAACATTCCCAAAGGGTAGGGGGATGGGAAGAGGAGCTGTTAACCAATGGTAGCCACTAGAGGCCTCTCTTAAGCCAACTTTTATCTTTATTTCACTAAGTTTCCATAGTGGGTCCTGTTTCTCTTATCATTATAAATGTAACTTATTTTCTGTTTTAATTATGAGTAAATACTATGGAAATTGTTTTATTCTAGGACAAATATTATAATGAAATACAAATGTTTATATGTCAGAACAACTGAAAATCTGCTGCATGGAAAATAACATTTTAGGACTCGTTCTTTCTACTCTTCTATTTCACTAAGTCCATCTTTAGTAAAAACATGTAATTCAAAATAAAAAATGATAAGTGTCTTTTAGTACAAGGATATATGGGTTTAAACTGAGTGTCGATTTTAACATGTTCTGTTTAATCATGGAAATAGTTGATACTTTTCTGACATAGATGATAAGGTACATCTGTTTTAAGCTGTATGTTAAAAATAAAGTGTACTTATTTAGATATACAAAGCCTTAATGCTATAATTTTACTCAGGATAAAATGAAATAACCTGAGACTGGCTCAGTATAGGGCAGGTTTCAGAGCTATGCTACATAGGGTCTCTTGAGTCGTGGAGACTTGATGGCGCATGATAATAAGGAAAATATGTCTTAATTTCAGTTTGAAAATATTTTGCAGGTGGTTTGCCCTTGTAGTAAAAACACAAAAACAGTTCAGTATAGCTGAGAAAAGCCAGGTTTTGGGTCCAGTTCTGAAAAGAAGAAGCTTGACAATTTGAACTGCCTGCCCTTGAGGTAGCAGTGCAATATCGTATCCACTAGGCCACCAGAGCTCCCTGGCAGTTTGAAAGTTGTCTTCACCCTTTCCAGGTTATTCTTCAGCTGGAATTTTTTGTGTGTGTCATAGCCATAATTAGTTAGTTGTACTAACAGGAACAAGTTCTAGGGTCTCAGAGTCAGTATTTGGGATATGTATATTATAGTTATACTTTCTCCATAATCCTTGAGTCATTATGCCTGTAAATATTTGTTGAGTTTGGATTTTTTTTTTAATAGGAGGAAGAGCTAGTAATTCAGATAGGAAAAATATATTGAACATCACTCTTACCATCTGGACTATTTTGGTATGATATTTTTAATATTACTTAAAGATTGAGAATGATAACTAGATTCAGGCCTAATTTTATATATAGATTTTTATATTATAGTACTTAGTATGTGCCTGTTGTGAATTATCGAGTCAGAAAAAACTCATAACTGACTCTCCAACAGGTTGTCAGAGGCAGTAAATCATGTGGGAGGAGGATTGCCCATCTTTCTCCTGCAGAACAGCTGGCGAGTCTGCACCTTGTGACTCTGGGATGGCACCAGAGCTTCAAGTGATAAATAAAAAGGTTAAAACTACACACTTTACCCATATCTCCTTTAATATCCATAATACATCTTTAAATTAGGCAACATTTTATTTTATAAATGAGGAGATAGGCTTGGAAGAAGGTGAACTTAGAAACTTGTCATTGACTACAGATCTGTTGAGTGGAAGCACTGGGCTCAATTCAAATTGTTGGACTTGAGAATCATTGCTTACTCATTATGGTCTCAGTCTCTCAACTAGAAGTTGAACAGGATTTTCTAATATTCTTAGTTTAAAATTTTACATGTCAGAACTTATATTTGTTTGCTTTCTGATTTTTTCCCCTTTGACAGCTATTTAAGTTACATTCTCCCAATAAACTGGTACATGCATTTACAAAATTGCAACATTTTTGCTGCAATAAGTACAGTTGTCTTGCTTTTTCTATTATACAATTTGTTTAGCAATGTCTGTAATAATTTAAGTAAAAAATATTTTATTGGAATTTGTATAAAAGTTTTTTCTTTTTAAAGCCAAATTAGGAAATAGAGTGTTTACCCCCTAATTTTTCCACTCTAAAATTTGGCCTGTTCTTATAAGTCATAAATAATAAGCTCTTTCAAATGCATGTGCTTTGCCACATTTTCCTTATTCTACCCACCCTCTACCCCAAGAATTGATTTGGCATTCCACTTGTTCATATTTTCTTTCATATCACTAAGTTATGTAGTTTCTTGTGTAACCATTCCACATATGTTGTTAAGGTTGTTTTTTTCTTAAAAACTATGAACTTTTGTTTATAAGAAATTGTTATTTTATTTTTTCCTTCTTTGCTCTTCTTTCTATTTTTTTGAGTTATAGTAAAAAATAAATAAATAAACAAACAAACAAACAAACAAACCCCCTAAAGTCCTACTTTAGCATGCCCACAAAACATATAGGAATCCTTTCAAATTCAGTTTTAGATCTTTAGAGTTTATTTTTCAATATGGCTTTCCTAGTTATCCTTTTGACTTTACCATGGATATGAGTAGGAATATGAGAATGGTGCCTATCCATCAAGGGGATTGACTGTCTACCAATTTATAAAAGGGTTGACTAGTCTCACCAGGCCACAAGGGGATTGACTAGTCTCATCATTAAGTTGAGCAAACCAGTAGCAGAAGGAGAGACCTTCCCCACCTCAACGAAAAGGGAGAAGGAAGAAAATGTAGGGTGCCCTTTAAGAGAGACCAGACATTCTTGCTCCAGCTACACCTATGTCAGCAGCAGCCATGGCTAACCTAGAGATCTGACATGAGATGAAACCTTGGCACTGCTATACCATTGGAACCAGAGCTAAGAGCCTTTGCCCAAGTTTGGTGGATAACTGGGGGCGGGGGTGGGGGTGGGGGGCTCATAATTGGCAGGACTGAGAAGTTAACACTGGCTAAGACTTAGGAGGGGGGAGCCTGTATTGGCAGGACTGAGAACTTTTTAACACAGGTCTAAAGTAATGAGGCTGAGATGCCTGTGTGCACATTTCAAAAGCTGTCCTAACTGTATTCTGCTCCTAATCTGGATTATAACCTTTTGACTTCACCAACATGGTTCTGTTTAGCCTGTGAGCTAGTGCAACAGATTTTGGACCCCACAAAGCAGGAAGACTGGTGTTGAGATGATTAGAAAGAGGTATGGGAGCATGGGGGACATGTCTGACCTCATGGGAGTGAGTTTTGTATTTTTGATGCTGTTGACGGGGGGCGGGGGGGTGGTGAGCACAGTTCCCATTTGTGAAGTTGGTAAAGGTCTGACATGGCCATCCCCACATGGTCCTTGTCTTTTTACAAGGTCAGTTCTCTAAACCTAGCCATTTTTAAAAGAATTGATTGTTGTTGAGAATATACACAGTAGCATATACAGCAGTTTTACAACTTATACATAAACAGTTTGGTGGTACTGGTCATATTCTTTCAGTTGTGTATCAATCTTCATCTTTTTCTGAATTTGTTCCTTCTCAATTAACATAAATTGAGAAAACAAAGTTCTCACAACAAGACAAACAAAAGCATGGAAAATGGATAAAAGATTGAAGGTGTCAAGAATTTCTCTTTACTTAGGTCTCCAGTGAATATCCATGGAACTAAGTCAACAAATCAGTGTATTGCTTTGTGATCTCCTGCAGAGGGCATCTTTTGAAGTTCCAGTGAACAATTATGTCAACTTAAAGAGCAGGATGCATCTGGCTCCAAACCATGTTAGTTTCCATTGTTTCAGATGCTTGTAAAAGTTGACAGTAACATTGAGATTGTTAACAGCTTCAGCTTGCTTGGTTCCACAGTCAACATTGTTGGTACAAGTAGCCAGGAAATCAAAAGATAAATTAAATTGAGAATATCTGCTGTCAATGACCTTTCCAGAATACTGAAGAGCAACAATGTCAGTCTAGAGACTAAAGTGCTCCTGATCCAGGCCATGGTCTTTGCAATTACTTGCTATGGATCAGAGAGCTGGACAATGACTAGTGAGGATAGAAGAAGAATTGATGCCTTTGATCTGTGGTGTTAGAGAAGAGTATTGAACATACCATGGACTGCTAGGAGAACATATAGGTTCATCCTGGAAAGGATGAAACCAGTATGCTACCTGGAGGCAAGGATTTTGAAGCTTCACCTGGCATACTTTGGGCATGTTGCAAGGAAGGATCAGTTGTTGGAGAGGGACATCTTGCGTGGGAGGGTGGAGGAACAGCACAAGAGAGGCATAACCTGGATGAGATGATTGACTCAGTGACTAGGCTAATGGCAGTGAATGTGTCAAAGACAATGAGGTTGGCTCAAGATAGACTAGGGTTTAGAACTAGTACGTAGGGTTGCTATGAGTCGCAAGCATCTTGATGGCATGTCACAACAGAAGGATAGGGAGCTCTGGTGGCCTAGTGGTAAGAAGTTGCACTGCACTCCGAAAGGCATGTACCAGCTGCTCCCAGGAAAAAGATGGACAGTCTCCTCTCATGTGATTACCTGCCTCTGAAACCCTGCCAAAGGGTCAGCTGTGGGTTAGCTTTGACTCCATGATACACAACAACAACAACAAAGAAGGACTGATGACTTTCAGTTGTAGTGTTAGCAAAGAATATTGAATAACCATAGACTGCCACAAGAATAAACAAATCTGTCTTGGAGAAGTACCCGGAGTCCTTCTTGAAAACAATCATAGTGAGATTTTGTTTCATAACAAATTTTAAACATGTTTTGGATGCAAAGATTTAATAGTAATGGAGAAAGAATTTAGTCCTTATGTGCACCTTTAAAAAAAATTTATTGAAATTTTAATGAAAGTTTACCAAGAACTTAGATTTTCATTCATTCATTCATTCATTGTTGCACATTTTCCTCCCTACCTACAGCACATTTTTTTTTTACCCAATTCACTTTTCTCTTTAGGAAAATTCTTTCATTGTAACACAATTTCTCTCTCCCCCAACTTTGCTATGCACCTCTTATTCTGGTCTATTGTCATGCAAATAATAGCTAATCATATATTCCTTTTAAACAGTTCTTTTCCTTATCTGTTTCACTGCAGTGTACATTATTTACCTCATCTTTCTTAGTTTTCCTCCAAACCCATGTCAGTCCTGTTTTACAACAGTGGCACTATGCAGTATTTGTCCTTTTGTGACTGAGATATTTTACCCAGCAGAATGTTCTTCAGGATCCCTCATATTGTGTAATATTATGAGTTCCTTGTTTTTCAGTATTGTGTAGTATTCCATTGTGTGAATATACCACAGCTTATCTATCCATTCATTTGTTGATGGGCACTTGGGTTGTTTACATCTCTTTGTTGTTGTGAACAACACAGCAGTGAACATAGATGTGCATATATCTGTTTGGGTGGCAGTTCTGCTTTCCTAGATTATATTCCCAGTAGTGCAATTGCTGGGTCAAATAGTATTTCTATTTCCATCTTTTTGAGAAAGCACCATACTACCTTCCATAGGTTGCATCATTTTACACTCACACAAACAGTGAATAAGGGTTCCAGTTTCTCCACAACCTTGCCAGCATTTGTTGTTTGCTGCTCTGTTAAATTTTGCTATTCTTACTGGGGTGAGATGGTATCTCATAATTGTTTTGATTTGTATCTCTCTTAGAGCTAGCCATTTTGAACATTTCTTCATGTGTTTGTTCACCATCTGAATGTCTTTTGTAGTGAAACTTGTTCATATCCTATGCCCATTCTGCAGTTGGGTTGTTTATCTTGTTGAGATACTGGAGTTTTCTATATATTCTCGCTATAAGTCCATTATCAGACATGTCATTGCCAAATATTTTTCCCCAGTCTGTGGCTTTCCTTTTTACCCTGCTGGAGAAGTTTTATTGAATGCCTAGGGATTTGATTTTAAACTATGTAATGTTTCCTTTCTATCTTCTGACAACAACTTCTTCATCTAGGCATAAGTTTCATGTGAACACAATTGCATGTTCTTCTAGGATTCCCATTCTTCTCAATGTTAACCATACTTCTTTATGATCCACATAGCCTTTGTACAGTCAATAAAAAAACTTCTGGTATTTATTTCTTAATGAAGAACAATGTGACATCAGGATCAGAAGAAGAGTCATTAACAACCTGACATAACCTTGCTTGCAGAAAGTGGGGAAGACTTGAAACTCTTGCAGCAGAAGATTAAAGACAATACCTAGCTTTTGGTATAGATTTCACCTTAGCATCAATAAAACAAAAATCCTTACTATTGGACTAATAAGCAACATCATGGAGAAAAGACTGGAATTGTCAATGATTCAATCTTATGTTGGATCCACAGTCAACACTTTGGGTACTAGCAGTTTAGAAAACAAAAGATGTGTTGGACTGGGAAACTATATTGTTAAGGATTTTTCCAAGGTGCTAGAAAGGAATGATAATGATATCAGTTTAAAGATGAAGGTTCACCTGATTCAAGTCATGACATTTTTAATTACTTCCTGTGCATTTGCAAGTTTGACAGTAAATAAGGATGACAGAAGAAGAATTAATGCTTTTTCATTGTGTTGGAGAAGAGTACTGAATATCTCATGGGACTGCTAAAAAGTACAAACAGATATGTCTTGGAGAAAGTCTTGTGAGGGTGCATCTTGGAGGGATGACGAAGCTTCATCTCACATACTTTGGGCATATTGCTAGGAGGGGCCAGTCCTTGGAAAATCTGGAAAGGTGAAAGATCAGTGAAGGAGGGGAAGATCTCAACAAAATGGGTTTACACAGTGATTGCAGAAATGAGTTTGAATATATCAGGATGATGAGGATGGCACCGGATAAGGAAAGGTTCTAATCCATTGTCCATGAGTCATTATGAAATGTAGTCTACTTGCATTGTAACAATGCATGTTGCAACAGCATTCAGAGGCACCAGTACCTGGAGAAAGATACTGTGTGTGGTAGAGTAGAGGATCATTGTGGATTGACACAATGTCTGCAATGATAGGATTATGAACAGCAGAGATTTTGAGGGTGGCACAGTATTGGGCATGGCTTTTGTTCTGTTGTACATAGAGAGTCACTATAAATCCTATACCAGACTTGACAGCACCTAACAAGAACACAAATTAGCATAAACTTACTGCTTCCTTAATAATCTTCTTTATTTTTCAAGTAGAACTTGTTAATTTGATCCCATATAGATAGTTCTTTTTTAAAAATTATTATTAAATTTTATTAGTTTTAATGAACATTTACAGAGATTTTGGGTTTTCACTCATTCATTGTTGCACTGTTTTCTCTACCCTCCTCCCAGTTTGTTCTTCTTCCCCCCACCCACGATTGTCTGTTATAATTGTCCAATTGCCACAGTGCTTGTCAAAGCCAGTTCTGATTAATCTCCTTTGTCAATGTGTCCTTTGCCATTCCCTATCACTCCTCCCTGAGAGAGACTTCACCCTGATTCATAAGGAAAGGGATGGTGTATTCTCTTAGCTACTTCCTGCTGAAAAGGGACGCTGTAGGTTTCAGGGTGAAGATCTTCTCTCACTACTCTAAAGGGCCCCTTTGGTAGTAGGAAACACATAGACTATTATGGAGATTGATTTTGGAATTTTTTTTTTTAAATTATCATTAAATTTTATTAGTTTTAATGAACATTTACAGAGATTTTGGGTTTTCACTCATTCATTGTTGCACTGTTTTCTCTACCCTCCTCCCAGTTTGTTCTTCTTCCCCCCACCCACGAATGTCTGTTTTAATTGTCCAATTGCCACAGTGCTTGTCAAAGCCAGTTCTGATTAATCTCCTTTGTCAGTGTGTCCTTTGCCATTCCCTATCACTCCTCCCTGAGAGAGGCTTCACCCTGATTCATAAGGAAAAGAGGATCGCGTATTCTCTTAGCTACTTCCAGCTGAAAAGGGACGCTGTGGGTTTCAGGGTGAAGATCTTCTCTCACTACTCTAAAGGGCCCCTTTGGCAGTAGGAAACACATAGAGTATTATGGAGATTGATTTTGGAATTTAGATGCACTGTTATCAATTGTGCTTAAAGTACATGACTCAAAAATTAAAAAGCAATAATATTCCGAGTAGGGGCTCTAGTAGTGGCACAAATCAAGTTACAGAGGGAAGGTCATTCTTACAATAAAAGGCCTATAGACTAGCACTTTGTCTATTATAGTGTAGAGGTTAGGAACCACAAGATGTAGAGGCTCAGCTATGTCATTTATGGGTCTTAAGTCCTGGAGCAAATTCCATCTACCACTGGGCTGTTTTACAACTCGGAAGTTCGCATGCAAGGTAGAGGTGCAGTAAGGAACTACTTATGAGGTTTTCCATCCATTCCAACAACTAAGAAATAGTGAGAAGAGTTGGGGCCTCAGAAGGCTTTTAGGACCAATTAGTAGGCTCTGTGTCCAGGAGAAAATGAATATACTTACCAGTAATGTTAATGCTCACCCACAGCTCTTCTGGGAGGATCTAAATCGTTGAAGCATCCTCCTTTGTTTCCAGCTGGGAGCTGGGGCCTGTCAGTCCTGTCTGCCACAAGGACCTGATATGGGCCACCTTGGCCAAGTGTCCTTCAGAGCCACACTTAAAGCAAGTGAGTGGGAGCTTCCTCTCTACTCCCTTGCCTATCTGTGGCTCTCATCTGTGACACTGTCTACTGAAGTGGCCCAGCTTTCCACAGTGGAAGCAATTCTGAACTCCTTTATTACCTTTGGGTGGCATTTTTTATGACTAGGACTTCCTTTTCCTGACACAGGCCCTAAACTGGCAGCAATAGCTGCCCCAATAATTTTGGCCATTCTCTGGTCTTTATAGATAGTTCTTAAGGGTATATTTCTTAATCCAGATATTCTCTACTAGGTAAGCTAATTCATTGATTATCAGAAGACTTCCGATTATATTTTATATTTGAATGTTTAAAGATGTTTTCAGAGCAGCCATTATAGTGGATTATCGAGGCTCTATGCCTCCAGAAAATATAGATTTCATGAGCATTTGAAAAATTTTCCCACCTTTTACACATTTTGATCAGGATTCAGAGGTAGAATCTATGAATAAAAAGTTCTGTTGTGGTAGCCAGGCACCATCCCGTTCTTCTGGTTTCATGGTGAAGAGGGCAGTTGTTCATGGAAGCAATTCAACAGACATTTCTAAGCCTACACATTGCTTACCATTCCTATATATTTTTTCTGTTTATCTCCATGTTTATAAATAATGCACAGCTATTTTTGCTATCATTTTGCAATATGTACATTTCTACAGGTTGATTTTGACACAAGTGCTTATTATCAATAAGAGAATTTATAAAAAAAATCAATTGGCCTAGCCCCTTTAAAACTATACAACTTTATAATATAGTAGGGAAGGATTTATAACTAGAGTTAAAGAAGATTGAGTTATCTTGTGACATAGAGGAAAATACATAAACAGCTAGGGAAAACTAGGCAATAAGTTCTTGCAAAACAGACTGAGAACCCAGGAATATAGTGTGTGATAGTCTTGAGTCAACATTGTGGTTATACTTCGTCTTTTAATATGTTTCTTAGTACACAAAACATGTAATGTCCTAGGGCAAATTGCATGTGTGTCAGTATGGCTAGGTCAGTTGTTGCTTTCCCTTACCTAAAAATATGTTTAATGCTGGGCCAGAAAAGTGGATTTCCCTTTGCCCATTTATTCCTTGTGTGGCTCTCTGCTAAGCCAGGTCTGATTAGCACAGCTTAGGTTACATATCTTTTTTAGTTGTAATGGGAAACAGATTTTTTTTTTAAACTATGTTCTACTTTGGAAAAATGTGATTAAAATGTGAAGAGTATAGTACAGTTTATATTTATTAACAGTTTCATCTTGCTTTGATCCACAATTAACACTCTTGGCACCAGCAGTCAGAAAAAAAATGAGTTGCTTTGAGAAAGTCGGCTGCTAGGATTTATTCCATATTGGGGAAGAACAATGATGTTAATCTGGAGACTAAGGTGCACCTGATCCCGATCATAGTCCTCTCAATTACTTGCTGTGTATCAGAGAGCTGGGCAGTGACTAAGGATAACAGAAGAATCGATGCCTTTGAGTTGTGCTAGAGAAGAGTCTTGAACATAACATGGACTGTCTAGAGAACAGACAGGCCTGTGCTGGAGACGGTGAAACCAAGTAGTTTTCTGGAGGCAAGGATTGTGAAGCTTGTCTCACATTAGGCATGCTGCCAAGAGAGACCAATCCTTGGAGAAGGATATCATGCTTGGAAAGGTGGAGAGTCAATACAGGAGAGGAAGACCTTGGATGAGATTGACACAGTGATTGTGGCGAGGTGGGCAGTTGTGTCACAGACAGTGAGATTGGCTCAACACAAGGCATGGTTTAGAGCTGTTCATAGGGTTGCTATGAATCTTAGTCGACTTGACTGACACATAACAACAACAGTATGTATTGCATGTAATAGTATTCATGTTTTTGCTATGGAGTTGATGATAATCTAAGATCTTCCAAGGCTGTAAATTCTAATGAGAGGAAACTGCGCATCTGGTGAGTTCAGACTCTTGACCTTGCAATTAACAATACAGCATATTATTGCCATATTGCCCCACCCCCAGAACTCCTTAGGATGCTTCGGTTAAGTTTGTAAGTGGTCAGGTATGTAGCCAACCCTTTGGCGGCTACCCAGACACTTAATCATTTGTATCACCCAAGGACCCCTTGGTATACATTTATCTTCATTTATCAATTTTATTTTATTATTATTTGTTTTGTGATTTGGGTGAAAGTTTATAGAGAAAACTGGTATTCAGTGAGTCTTACTCCCTTCATGTCATAACATTGGTTGCAATACCTGCAGTGTAAGAGCATTCTTCCCATTTCATCCCTGCAATTCCTACTTCATTTTCTTTCCTGTCTCTTCTTGCCTTCTAAGCCTTTTCCCTGGCCAAATACTGCTTTGTCATCTTGTATAGCATTTGTACTGAGGTATATTTATCTATCTCATCTCCCTAGTGTATTTTTCACCTTGTAGTCATGTCTGTTATTTGGCTGAAAGTTAAACTACATAAATTTACTTGTATCAATTTCTGTAAGACTTATAACCCTGGCTGCCTTACAGTTTTGTGTTTAGAACAAAACAATTTTATGATAGAATGTCTTATTGTAGTTTCCTTATTTGTTTGTCAGTGTGGTTTCACTTGATTTAAGCAAGGGAGAGAAATTAGCGACATAGATGAGCATAGTCTGAAGGAATACTAGCTAAAAAAGCCAGTCTGTACTTGATTCTTTAGTAAAAAAAAAACCTTATTTTCAATAAATGAAGATTTATTTAGGGATTAAATAACCCCTAAATAATAATAACAACAATTCTATTCACACACACACACACACACACACACACACACACCAGGGCATTCATAGTCAGGAGATTTATCAATTTTGGATATTCTATGTGACAAATTAATAAGGAATATTTAGTGTTCTAAATATTGCCTATTATCATCACCCCTTAATTACCTATTTTCATCACCACATCATTTTTCAGATTTTCACAGACGTTTTATTTCTTCTATTGATTTTCTACTGATTTTAAATTAAACGTTTAAGTCTCTAGATCTTGTAATATTTCTTGAACTTGATGTAAGATGTTGTAAATGCCTCTGTCTCTCCCTTTACTTTCATTTCAGATCTTATTTTCTACCAGCCATGTGTTCTTACATTGCTGGTAGTGACCACATGGAATTCTGGTTTATAGTCATATTTAAAACATACTATCGCTTGTCTATAGTTTGAAAATTTGATAATTATAAATATTATAAATATTATTAGTAATGTTATAAGATATGCTATGTATAATATATATGTTTGTTGTAGGCTGGGGTTTTGTTGTTGTTGCTCTTTTGGTTTTTTTTTCTTCTTTTTAACACAGAGGAAACCGGAGAAACCAGAAAGGCCCCTTTTGCTTTAGGTTCAATGATCTTTGCCCCTGGGCCCTTAATAGGAGATGTTTCTGGAATCTAGACTAAATGGTTTGCTTTTTCTTGTAGTGTATCCTGCTACATTTTAGATTATTTTGGAGTTTCTTCTTCTTCTTTTTTTTTTTCCTTTTTTTTTTTTTTTTTTTTTTATAAAAGCATAACAAGCCTTTTTCACATTGTGGAATCTTTTTGTTTCCTAAGCATATTATCTGTCACTCCACTTTGTCCTGCCTCTCTGGGAGCCTGTTGTGTTGTTGTTGTGTACTGAAGAGTCGGGACCAACCCAAAGATGACTCTGGGTGGTTTTCACAGGCAGTTAATTGTTCAGGAGAAGATCTGAGCTCCCCACCTACTTATCTTGAAATATGCTACATAATAAACTTTTGGGACTTTTCTCTGTTTTCTTTAATACACTCCTGTTTTAAAGATTTACTGTTTTTTGGTTCCTGTGACTTTTTAAGTTGTAATTCTCTCTTATATTGTTTCTTTTCTACACAGTCAACTTTCACATACTCAGGGTATTTGAGATGTAAGGACCTTGATCTTTTAATTTGGAAAAATATGGTGCTTTTTAAAAAGTCTATATTCACATTAGATTGATATGTACCAAATATAGAATTATAGTTCACAGTGACTTTTATTTAAAACTGTGAAGATAATTCTTCTTTATAAGCATTGTATCATGTTGTGATAAAAACTTTGGTGCCAACCTGATTCTCATTCTTTTGTCAGTTATCTGTGTTGGTTTTTTTCTGAAGCTTTAAAGATCTTTTTAATATTTAAATCTCACAGATGATTCTAAAAATTAGGTTTTTGCATTCGTGCTATTTTACTTTAGCATGTCAAGAAGTCTGGAGGAATACTAACCTGGCCAACTGACTGGAAGAGATCCATATTTATTCTCATTCCAAAAAAGGCAACTTGACAGATGTGGAAATTATTGAACAATATCACTAATATCACACACAAGCAAGATCCTGCTGAAGATTATCCAGAAATGACTGGAACAGTACATTGACAGAGATGTTCCAAAAGTGCAGGCCAAGGTTCTAGGGACATTACAGCCAATGTTGGATGGATCTTAGCTGAAAGTGGAGAATATGCAAAGGCATTTGACTGTGTGGATCACAACAAATTGTGGAATCACAGAAATCTTGATTGTACTTACGTGAAACCTATACTTGGACCAGGAGGCAGTCGTTAGAACAGAGCAAGGAAATACTGCGTGGTTCAGATTTGGAAAGAGTGTATGCCAGGGATCTGTCCTGTCTTCATACCTTTTTAAGTTATGTGCAGAGCAGATTATCCAGGAGGTTGGGCTCTGTGTGGAGGAAAGTGGCATCAGGATTAGAGGAAGACTCATCAAGAACCTGCATTATGCAGATGATACAGCCTTGCTTGCTGAAACTGAAGAGAACCTGAGTCATTTGCTGCAGAAGGTGAGAGACTGTCATCTTCAATATAGATTGGAACTCAGCATCAGGAAAAATGAAGATTTTCTCCAGTTGGCCAATTGGCAACATTGTGACTGAGATTGTTAACAGTTTCAGCTTGCTTGGCACCACATTCAACACTCTTTGCACTAGAAGCTAGGAAATCAAAACATGAACTTCACTAGGAAAATCTGCTGCCAAGATCCTTTATAGAGTACCGAAGAACGACATTGTCAGTCTGGAGACTAAGGTGTGCTCGATCCAGGCCCTGGTCTTTATAGTTACTTGCTATACAGTAGCTAAGTTGTCATGCCGGACAAGAGTATGAACATATTGCGGACTTCCAATAGAACAACCAGGTCTGTCTTGGAAAGGGTGAAACCAAGCTGCTCCTTAAAGGCAAGAATTTTAAAGCTCCCTCTCACATACTTTGGGCATGTTGCCAGGAAGAGGGACCAGGCCTTGGAGAAAGACATTATGCGTGGAAGGGTGGAGAGACAGTACAGGAGAAGACGACCCCAGATAAGATGGATTGACTCAGTGACTTGGGTAATTGGGGTAGGAGTGTCAGAGGCAATGAGAGTGGCTCAGGTTAGGATGATTGTACACAGGGTCATTTGTTATGAGTCACAAGTGACTCGATGGCACATAACAACAACAACAGAACCTTCTTACTTATTTAAAATATTGATGTGATTTCTCTTTCCTATATTTTCTTTCATAAAACTGTTTACCAGTTGGATTGATAGACTTTGTGGTTAGATTATATGTGTCTGTTATCTTTTATATTTTAGTTTTTGTCCTGTTATGCTTTTATAATGATTGGGTCCTTTCTTCTATTTCTTTGTTTAATTTTTATCTCGAGCATGTACATTTCAGCAAAATTTTTCTTAGAATTAATTTCTTTTTGTAGCATGTCTTCAAATAGTATCCTCTTTAGTTGTTCTGGGTAAGCTAATGATTTTTTTTTAAGTTCTGTTTTCTATGTTGTTGTTATTTCCTTGTATTTACTTTTAAAAATACACTCCATTTTTTTTCAAGTATTGATTATTGTGGAAAATAAGCAGGTGCAGTTTTTCTGTAGGCTTGTTTCCTTGTTACTGTGAGCTCCTGTAGGAAAAATGTGGATTCATTTATAGGGATGGGTGAAGCTTTGCTGTGAGGTGAGTGGATGGAAAGTCTAGGCACTGGGATGTGCCTTTCAACCAGTCTCTACACTTAGACATCAGCATTCACAGAGCAGGCCTAATTCTGCAGGCACTTAGAATTACTTTATAAGAGGTTAGTATTTTTTCCTGGAGCCAGACTTAGAAATATTTTCCTTACTGAGGTGTGGGGAGCAGTTGTTTTAGCTTGGTTCTCCTGTTTTCATTTCTGATTCTTAGAGCCACTGTATACTTGATGAGGAGGCCTTCTTTTGTCTGGAGTCTCAGGAGATTAGCTTCTTTCTCCACTGTTCTCCTACCCTTGTGTCTGGGCTTGAGTTGTCTTTGCTATTTTATTATTTTCATCACATATTCAGAAGAGGTATGTTTCTAACTAATTGCTGCTCCTCCCAACCGTGTTCTTTCTATTATAACAAAGGCTTTTTGTTTTTCTCCTTCCCTATTGTATTAATTTCCTGTCTTGAGAGAGTAAAGGGAACAAAGCCTACTCTCCATCTGTTATTGAACTGGAAAGCTGCTCTGTATGTTTCTTCATTTTTTGACATAAATTATGATAGTTTAGGTATCTTAGCCTACACACTGTCTTTTACCCATTTTTCTTTTTTTTAAAGTTTTTTAGTTTATTTTTTAGGTTAGTAATAATATTTTGCAGGTAAGACCTTTCTTTTCTCATCTAAATACATAATTTGTCTCATTTATCTAGAACTTTTAAGCATTGTTTAATAATGCTGATACAAGTGGACACTGAGCATGCTATTTATACATCCCAGTTTAAACTATTTAAGTTTTTAAGTAGAAATTTGGAAATATCTGCTTCATACTATAAGTGTTTGATTTATTGAGAAAAAGATCATAAATTTTCTACATAGTTAAGGTCTTTGAGGGAATGGATTTGGAATTTATACTCTGAGTATATTTTATCTTTTATTTTCTTTTTAAACTAGTAGTAACCACAATTTAGGATTGTTGTTATTAATTGTCGTCAAGTTGAACACGACTAATAGTGACTCCATGAACAAAAAACCTAGTGTCTTTCCATAACTATCGTCACTTCTCTAAGTTCATAGAGTTTCCAGAGACATGTGGTTTAGAAAGTTGATGCCACTTCTGCTTCCAAACCCATCTTACAACTGGGAGCTCCACCAAACACTGTCTACAATGGGAACCCATCATGGTATTTGATACCCCCATGGCACAAGGTTCAGCATCACAGCAAACCCACATTACTTCATACAGGACATTGACAAAGAGCGATGTGCAAAGTGGAAGAGTGTTCCTCCAGATATAACAGCTTTCCACCTTGGAAAAGATTGAAAATTAACCATACCGCCACAATACCCCCCAGAAAATGTCCTCGTTATTGTTGAGTTGAACTTACTCATAACTGACTTTCAGGGTTTTCTGAGCACAGGCTCATCTTTCTCTTATGGAGCAGCTGTTGGATTTGAACCTTCTACCTCTGTGTTTTCAGCACAACTCCTTACCCTCCAGGCTCACAAAGCTGGCTTCCAATTATTGTTGCTGTTGTTACGTGCTGTTGAGTCGCTTGCAACTTATAGTGACCCTGTGTACAACAGCCCTAAACTCTGCTCTGTCCTGTGCCAATTGCACTGTCTCTGACACTCCCATCCCGATTTCCCAAGTCACTGAATCAATCCACCTCATAGAGGGTGTTCCCCTCCTGCGCTGTCCCTCCACCCTCCCAAGCATGATGTCCTTCTCCAAGGATCGGTCTCTCCTTATAACATGTTCAAAGTGTGTTAGATGGAGCCTCAGAATCCTTGCCTCCAAAGACCCACCCGGTTTAACCCTTTCCAGGATGAATCTGTTTGTTTTCCTAGCAGTCAATACTCTTCTCCAGCACCACAGCTCAAAGGCATCAATTCTCCTTCTATCCTCCCTGGTCATTGTCCAACTCTCTGATGCATAACAAGTGATTGGGAAGACCAAAGCCTGTATCAGATGCACCTTAGTCTCCAGAGAGACACCATTGCTCTTCAGTACTTTGGAGAGGTCCCTAACAGCAGACTTTCTCATGGCAATGCGCCTTTTAATTTCCTGGCTACTGGTGCCAAGAGTGTTGACTGTGGAGCCAAGCAAACTAAAGCTGTGAACAATCTCAATCTCTTCACCATCCATCCTGGTGCTTCCAATTGGCCCAGTGGTGAGGATCTTTGTCTTCTTGACATTGAGCCTCAATCCATATTGAAGGCTGCACTTCTTGACCCTCTGCAGCAAGTGCTTTAGGTTCTCCTCAGTTTCAGCAAGCAGGGCAGCATAACGCAGATTGTTGATATATCTTCCACCAATCTTGACCCCACTTTTCTCCTCATAGAGCCCAGCCTCTCGGATAATCTGTTCTGCAAAAAGGTTGAAAAGGTATGGAAATAGGACACATTCCTGGCGTACACCCTTCCCAATTTTGAACCATGCAGTGCTTGCTCTCTTCTGATTACTACCTCCTGGCTTCCAATAGTTTGCCAAATTTTAGATGACAGGAATAAATTATTATTATTAGGTAACTAGATTGATATTATTATTTTGGTAGTAAATTTGGTAGTAAAGCTGAGTTATTTAAATAAATCTAAACTAAATCAAAACTAATTGTTGTCTCTGACTCTAACTAAGTATGACAGCTAAGTATATGTCTGTGTGGTGAATTGAGTCCTTAATGGCTTCCTTTGGGGAGGTAGATCTCTAAGCCTTTCTTCCATGGTGCTTCTGAGGCCTTGAAACTTCAGCTTTGTGGCCAGCAGCCAAGTGTGTTAAATATGTATACCATCCAGGATTCCAAGGCCAGTAAAGACCTGGTAAAACAGCATTATCTGGGCAGAAGCCAGCACATGCTAGTAGGGCCTACCTGATAGGGAACTCTAGTGTTCTAATGGTAAGGAGCTGTGCTGCCATCCCAAAGACAAGTGCTTTGAATACACTTGCTGCTTCATGAGAGAAAGATGGGTAGTCTCCTTCTGTCTGAGTTACTGCTTCTGAAAACCCACTGGAAGATCAGTTATGATTTGGTTCTGACTCAGAGGTACATAACAAGAACCACTTAACAGTCTTTGTTGCTAGAGCAAGAAAACCTAGTAATTGGATAGGCACTAGACTGGTGTGTTTGGTTTTGTGTGTGTGCGAGTGTGTGTTTTCAGGTGCATTTACATGGATTGTGTGAATCATAACAAATTATGGAAACATTGAGAACAATGGGAATATCAGAACACTTAATTGTACTCAGGAGAAACCGGTACATAAATCAAGAAGCAATTGTCCAAACAGAACGTGAAAGCCCTGCATGGTTTAAAATTAGGAATGAGGTGTGTCAGTGTTGTACCCTTTCTTTTTACCTATTCAATCTGTGTACTGAGTAAATCATTGGAGTGCTGGACTGTATGAAGAAGAATCTGGCTGGAGGATGATTCATTAATAACCTGTGAAGCAGATAACACAACCTTGCTTATAGGAAGTAAAAAAAAATGTTTGACCACCTTTTGTGGAAGATCAAAGACTGTAGCCTTCAACATCAAGAAAACAAAAATTCTTACCACTGGACCAACAGGCAACAATGCGATAGAAAGAGAAGAGGTTGAAATTGTCAGCAATTTTATTTTAATTTGCAGCCACAGTTAACATCCATGATAACAGCAGTCAGGAAATGAAAAGACATACTGCTTTGGGAAATTGCTGTCATATATATTCCAAAGTGCAAAAGAGCAATAATGTCTCTTTAAAGACTAAGGTGTGCCTGACCCTAGACATGGTATTTCCAATGGTTTCATATGCAGCTAAAAATTCCACAAATAGTAAGGATGACAGAGGAATTGATGCCTTTGAATTGTGGTGTTGGAGAGGAATGCTGGTTATCTTTTGGACTGCCAAAAGAACAGTCTGTCTTGGAGGAAATGCAATCAAGGTGCTCCTTTGAGGCAAGAAGGCTAAAACCTTATCTTTCATACTTTGGTCATGTTGTCAGGAGGGACCAGTCTTAGAAAAAAACATCATGCTGGGGAAGGTAGAGGGTTATAGAAAGAAAAAAAGATTCTCAACAAAATGCATTAGCACAGTATCAATAGCCTCAAGCCAAACAGAGACTGTGAGCAAAACACAAGACAGGGCAAGTTCAGATCTTTTGTACACAAGGTTATATGAGCTGTAGTCGATGGCACTAACAAGAACAGCAACAACACAGGTATTAAAGCAGAATTCTGATAGGAATCAAGACATACTTGTTGGAAGTAGTAGGGAATATCTCTGTGGTTATCTAGGAAGGTATTAAGAAAGAGATTGGGGAATGTGGATTAAATGGCTTATTGTAGTTTTAAGGTATTGGGAAATAAGGAAAAACTAATCTTTTCTGTATTTTAGGATATGTGATTGTTGTTATGTGCTACAAAGTTGGAACCAACTCATAACTGACACTCTAGTGGATTCTTATTAGAGGCTGTAAATTTCATGGAAAGGGATTGTTCATCTTTCTCTCGCAGAGCATTTGGTGGGTTCATATTGTGCTTTGGGTTTGCAGTACAACTCATTAGCAACAAGTGCTATTGAATTTTCACATTCTGTAATGTAATAAAATAATAAAGCTGTTATAAGTTATCCATTGACCTTTTATGATTTCTTTTATATTTCTGATAAAAAGACCATCCCTTTACACATTTCTTTGATTTCTTTTGCTGGTTTTATCTTTGCTTTATCATAATTTAATGGTACAGTATTTCCTCAGTTTTGTAGCTGGAACAGATCTCACAAAATCTATAATGAATATATAATATCTCTTGAATCTACCCCTACTCTTTCTTTTGTAGGAAAATGTTCACAACATTAAATTTCCTTTTCCCCATTGTAAATATTTTATTCATAATATAGTGACATTAATTACACTTAAAGTTTTCTGCAACCATTACCTTTGTTTTCATGACATTTTTTACCTCAAACGGTACATCTCCTTTAAGCAGATAAATTTATGTTGTCACTCAACCTCTAGTTCAAAATAACCATTCATCTATTTTTTGTCTATATATATATATTTATCTAATTGAGATATTGAATAGGTGTATATATCTAGATAGATGTATATATCTAATCAGGAGATGTACTACATTGGGAAAGTCTACTGTCAGGAACTTCTCCAAAGTCCTGAAAAGCAGACTTTGAAGACTAGGGTGACCCTGAGTCAAGCATAGTCTTTCCAGTCACTTGCATCTGAGAGCTGGATAATGAATGATGATAACAGCAGGAAAAGCAATGTCTTTGAGTTGTGGAGTTGGAGAAGAGTGCTGAGTATCCATTCACTGCCAAAAGAACAGATATGTCTTGGAGAAAGTGCAAACTTAATCCTCCTTGGCGGCAAGAATGGCGAAGCTTTGTCTTAGATACTTTGGACATGTTGTTGAGAGGCTATTCCTTGAAGAGGGATGCGCTGCTTGGAACAGTGAAAGGCTAGTGAAATAGAGGAAGACCCTCAATAAGACGAATTAATACAATGTCTGAGGTTATGGGCTCAAATGTGTCAGGGATGCTGAAAATGACATAGGATAAAACAAGGTTCAAATGTTTTTAATGGGTGTGAAGTGGTATCTTCTTGTTTTGATATAAATTTCCCTAATAATTAATATAGGGAGCTCTGGTGGCCTGTGGGTAAGAATCTGCATTGCAATCTGGCAGACATGAGGTTTGAATCCATTAGATTCTCTATAGGAGAAGGATGAGAAGTATCCCCCTGTGAGATTAACTACCTCTGAAAAGTTACAGGAGGGTCAGCTATAGGCCAGTTCCAATTTGCTGGTGAACAACAACAACAACGTCTAGTGAACTGGGAGCACTGGTGCTTAGTGGTGAGAAACTGCACTGCAATCCCAATGCCATGCAGTTTGAATCTTCTAGCTGCTCTGTGGGAGAAGGATGGGCAGTCTCCTTCTGTGCAGTTTACTGTTTCTGAAAACCCTTTGGAGGGTTAGCTGTGCGTTCTGACTTGATGGCACACCACAGCAACAGCGGCTAGGGAAAGAACTCACTAGTCATAGTGATGTCATGGTGGTTTAAGCATTGAAAGGCTGATTTGAACCCACCAACCACCCTTCGGTAGAAAAAATGAGCTCATGTGTTCCAATAAAAACAGCCCTGTCTAACTATGTTGCAGTTCCACACTGTTCTGTAGGGTGGTTTGGAGTTGGAATGGACTCAATGACAATAGATTTAGTCACTAATGATGTTGAACATCTATCTTTTCATGCGTATGATGGCTGTTTGAATTTCTTCTTTACTCCTTGTAAAATTGGATTGCTTGTTAAAAAAATAATTCTAGTAATTCTGTATGTATTCTGGATTTCAAGTCATTGTCAGATAAATGGTTTCCACAGATTTTCCTCTATTCCATTTGACTGTCTTATTTTTTTTTTGAGAATGCTCTTTGATATATTGAAGTATTTAATTTTTTTGAAATACAATCTATGTGTATTTCTTTTACTGCATGTTCTTTTGATGATATACTGCCATCCACCCTTTTCATTTCCACGGCTGCTTCCCTCTAGCTGTCTTTTTTTGCTTACAATTTTAACCCATTTTGACTTTGACTGAAGTACTGTCATGCGCCTGGAACTGTCTGCTCCATTCTACTTCCCTTGACTTACTCAAGCCTTCCCTCACCTTCCTAGGCAACAGTGTACATCCCTTTGCTCTTTGAAACTTCATTTGTTGTCATTTATTTTCTAAGCTAAAAAACTGCTTATATTAATCTGTCAGTGGTTTTAAGCTTGCCCTTGAGTCTAAGTGTAAAATGTTATTATGACATACTAAGTTCTCTGACCATCATTTAACTGTGTGTGCCATTTTCTTCACAAATACTTGACAGAGTTGTTATGCCATATTATTTGTGCTTCTTTCAACACACAGTTTGTTTCTTCAGTGCCCTGGCATGTGCTCTTTGCTCATATTTTCTGTTTCAGAGCCATCCTCCTCATGCTCTTCTATAGCCAGTTGTCTCAGGGCAAAATTCCCTTTGTATTGTAGTTTTTAGGCTTTTCATCTGTTTATCTCACTGGACTCTGCTTTTTGTCTTCCTGTACTTCACTACTGGCATATGTAGCAGCATATAACCAGTTTATATCATATTGATAATCCATTTGGGATGCCCTCATGTATGTCTGAGTAGAACTGCACCCTATAGGCTTTTCCTTGACTAGTCTTTAGAAGTAGATCACTAAGTCTGTCTTGTGAGGTACTTCAGGGTGGACTGGACCCTGCAATCATTTGCCTGGAACTGAGTGTGTTAATTGTTTGCACTATTCAGAGGACTCCATAGCAACATGTTATGACACCAAGTTAGTGGCTGCCTCACAGCAATCCTGTGTACAACACCAGCTTATAGTGGTGAGAAATTGAAAGTTTCTTTTTCTTCCCCCCCCCCCAAATAGGTAGACTTTTGTGTGTGTGTGTGAGATTATAAAATAGACACAAGCTCCCAAAACAATATGCAATTCAAATGCATTACTATTGAATTGTGTTCACGTCATAGCAGCAAACCAAACCCAGTATAAACTGCTCTTTCAAAGATGTTCTCCCATGGATCCCCTAAGTGGTTTGATCCTCCAACCTTTTGGTCAGCAGTAGAGATCTGACCATTGTGCTACAAGGGCTGCTATTCCAGAAACAGTGGTGATTATATGCTGCTGAGTTGGAACTGACAGCGGACTCTCCAGCTGGTTTACAGAGGCTGTAAATTACACCAGAAGAGAGGCTCATCTTTCTCTCTTAAAGCAGCTGGTGGATTCAAAGAGGCTTTGGATTAGCAGCCGAACTGCTTACCCAGGGTGGGGGTGGGGGGTGGGGACACAAGAGTTCCCCTGTCCCAGAGATTACATTTATGAAAATGTTGTCTTCCAGAGTATGGAATAGTACTCTGTCCTTTCAATTTGTACTTTACCCAGAATAAGAATTGTTTTTTCCTGTTTACATCATTCGTGGTTAGGCACATTGAGGTGCTTTTGACTCCTCGCAGCCCTGTGAATGAAGTACTCCCTGATCCTGTGCCATCTTCATGGTTGGTTAATGGTGTGCTTAGATCCATTATTGCACCGCTGTCTCAGTCTATTTCGTTGAGAGGCTCCTTCTCTTTTGGTGAATCTCTACTTTCCTAAGCATAATGTACAGGCACTGGCTTTGCCTGATAAAGTGACTGTATTATGTGAGATGAAGTCTCGCCTCCTTGCTTCTAAAGATCATTCATTGTGGTTGCATTTTTTCCAGGACAGATTCGTTTGTTCTTGAGACAGTCCATGATATGTTGACTCCTCTTTGACAATCCCATATTTCAAAGACATTGATTTCTTTTTAGTTTTTCTTATTTATTATTCAACTTTCACATATAAATGAAATGACTGGAAATACCATAGTAAGTTGCACGAAGATTAAAGTTGTCAAAAGACTTCATTTTACTTGGATCACCGTTTATGTTCATGGAAACATCAGTCAAGAAATCAAACTTGATGTCATTACCCATGTTAAATTGGAGGCACTATAATTAGAAGTTGTGTTTATAAAGATAGGTAGGTTGACAAGACCTAAAACTGATAGGTTGCCTGCAAATAAGTCTTTGTGGATTAGAATTTGGGTTGCTAACCGGGAAGTGATTTGAACCAATCAGCCACTTTGCTGGGGGAAGATGCAGCATTCTGTTCCTATAAACATTTACAGCCTCAGAAACCTTAGGGTGAAATTCTACCTTGTCCTATCATGTTATTATAAATCATAAGTGAATTGATGGCAGTGAGTTGTGCTGGTTTGTTGTTTTAGGTGTGTGTCTATGAGAAATAGGCAAGAATTTGTATATCCATTTTTTTTATGGCTCTTTTCAGTTTATTGCATGAAAGTGTTACACTAGTCCAAGTTAAAAGTGGACCCCAAATGGTTACATTATACAAGCTGTGAAGTTTTAAACTTGTGACAAGGGACAGAAGGGAAATTTTCTACTCATTGCAAGGAAATCCTCACTTAAGTTTCAGTGAGCCACAAGCACTTAAAACCCATGAACCTTCAGCTGGGCGTCCTTAGCCAGTCCAATCTCTATAAGGAACTGGTATATGTTCTTGCGTTGGTCACCCTGTAGCTGAATTACTTCTCCATATTCTGGATGCTCAATTACAGTACCATTGCAGGCAAACTTCTTCTTAAACGCCTTCACTACTAGTTTCTTTTTATCGTAATCATCAGCGATCCCTTGGACAGTTGTAAGGGTCTTCCTGCTGTTTCTCTGTTGAATTCTTATATGGATATAATTCTCAGTCCCAGCAGGAAGCAGGTCATCACCCTTACTTGCATCTGCAAAGGGGTCAAAAGAGTGGAGGTTCTGGATAACGGACATACGATACGATTCCTTTTCCTCGGTGGAAACGGCCTGTGGAAGGCGGTGGCGGGAGAAGGCGGGCAGGGGGGACGGAGCGTCGGGAAGCGAGGGGGCTCGAGGGGGAGGCAGCTGAGTCCTCGGCGGCGGCTCAGTGATTGGGGCCCCATTTTTTAAATCAAAGTAGTTTGTAGTCATTTAGTGGAGAAACCAATCTAGATACTTCAATACTCCTTAAAGGCATAATATTATAATTGGTGTTCCAAATGATATTCATTATCATGGGAAGATTAATTTCTATTCCATATATAGTGTTTGGAATGCAATATTACTGCTTAAAGGTATGAGTGGGGTGAACTTTCAAATATATTGAATAATTCAGCTCCCTATAGTGCTAGATAAAGTCATTCTTGTAGTGCCTTTAAAATCTGCAGAATACTAATATTTTGCTTCTAGTCATTAATTTCTCTTAGTTATATCCACACTACTAATAATATCATTATATAGTCTTCTGTTAGGCATTTTTCTATTACTTTTTTCTGTCACTATGAAACTTGGAAAATGAACCATTTCTTTCAGGTTTTTTTTTTTTGTCTTTTTAATTGTGAAACAGCTTATGTGCTTGAAGTCTCAGAATATCACTTATTCTGGTGCTCTTTTGTACTGACTCCCTCCATCATTTTTCAAACTTTGGAAAAAAAAATAAAAAGACTAACCTAGTTGGGTGGGAAAGGGAGAAAAGAGGGAGATTAATCCTCCATTTTTGTGGCTTGAGATTTTGAGGTCTGATAGATATCATATGAAGTATCAGGACCACAGATCCCTGTGCTGGGCTTGGAACTATTAATCTCCTCGGTGTGAATCACTTGAGATGTGTTCCCTGTGTCTGTCAGTGTGGTTAAACTCCTCCAGGAGGTGGGACAAGTCAGGCCAAAGAGTGGAGGGGGTTGACTAATCAGCCTTTTATCTTCAAGTCTAGTTTTTAATTAGTGTTGAGGACTAAAAGATATCAGGTTGGAAATATACATTTTTGTTTTTAATAAGTCTCTGTAGGGATGAGAGGATTGTTTTTGAAGAATGGAATTTTAAGGAAGTCTGACAACCTCAGTTACCATGTGACTTTTGGCAGCTGAATAAGGTTTCACAACTAGGAGTTAGATCCAGCCTTTTCGGTGGTTACGCTGTTGGCAGGGAGTTAATACATGGGTAACCCCCTTCTCTACTTTCAGATCCTGGCTTCCCTCCAGTGCTCCTTCCTCATGACTCAGAGGGCTCTTTCACATCGTTGGGCTCCCTATCATGTACATTCATAAAGATCTTCACTGTTCCATTTCATACTTAGGCACTGTTATCAGGCCATTTGATTGAGGACTACTGCACACAGAGAACTGCATATCACTTCAGTATCCCCATAAGAAAGATTCTTTCCTTCTTTGTCTGTGCTATCATGAACATAAAATCTCCTGTACCACAGGATCCCAGCTGAGAGTCAGAGAAAGTGAATATTTTTGGCCAAGGACCTGCCAGAAGTGAAGAGACTTTGTAAAGCACCCCGTTCACCACCCCGGGTACTTCAGCGTGATGCTCTGGTGCCATTGTGAAGAAGCTTCTAGATTCTCCCTCTAATGTGACATGTCCATGTGTCTTGCTAAAATGGTTTCTTTGTTAAAGCTGTCCTTGTTAAAATGTTTTCTTTTGTTGAGCTGACATTCTCTTCCTTGTCATTTCCACCTTTGTTGTTTTCTCTCTTAAGACCACTCTTATCCCTACTTCTTGGGACTGCCTTTTGATATTCAGTATAGCCGCCAAGCCTGTTCATAGCCCTCATCTCTTGGTTAAGTAGCCTAGTCATCTTTTTTTGAGTTGTCATGAAATCACCTTCACCTTTTAGGTTGCCATTCTCTGGACATACTCATAATATTTAGTAAGCTCTTTTACCTTAAAGTGGTTAACAATAATAATAAGGCACTTTATTCTGACTTGCCAAATAAATGCCTTGTTTCCTCTGGAGCTTGAGCCAGAAGGTTTATGCCCCTTTATGATTTTTTTTTAAAGCTGAAAACATAGTGAATTCTTTATCATTGGATATATTAAACTAATACCAGAGATGTTTCTGTTGTTAGTTCCATTTGAATCAGCCCCTGATGCATGGCAACCCTGTGTACACTGGAGTAGAACATAACCTCATCCTGTGCCATCTCCAGAATCAGATGGGATTCGTATCATTGGAATCAAGATGATTTTCATGACTTATCTTTTCCCCCCCTCAGATAATACTAACTAAATTTATTTTGATATTGTTATTCGAAGAACAAGAATGACATTAGAAAGGAAGAATAAAAGTTGTGTAAATTATTATTTACACATTGATCTGATCATATGTGTTGAAAAACGATAAAAAAAAATTATTACATTGTCATTGTTGTTGATTGCCAAGCCTTTTTTCCAAGTCTTTGTTAGACTAGAAGCTATGCTGAAACATATTAACCATCTTAATGATGTGCAAAGGAGTGAAGCCACTCATGAAGTGCACTTGTTGGGCATTAGATCTTGGTCTCCTGAGTGGAAGAGAATTCCTTCAGACTACTGTTGCTTTGTTGTAGTCATTGTTATGCACAGTTGTTTTGGAACCAATCTATTGCTGACCTTCCAGCGAGTTTTCAGAGGCAGTTAATCACACGGGAGAAGATTTTGCTCATCCTTCGCCCATAGAGCACCTTGTGGATTTGAACCGTGTGCCTTAAGGGTTGCAGCACAGCTTCTTGGTGCTAGGCCAAATAAGAATAAATAGAAAATGTGTTGAGAGGATGGTCTTCTTAGAAAAATAAGATAAAATGGCTCAAATTTGTTAAAGGACCATTATGAAATACTAACTATAAAATAAAGGGCATATGAGAGTATCTAACATTGGAAATAATGCCTCAGTGAATGTTTTCATAATTGTTTTTTATAAAACTAACTTATAGTCTGGTACAGATAGGCTGTCATATCCTTTTTTTTCTACACACACCATTTTAATAGCATTGATTACATTCTGCCAGTTACACTACCACTCTCACTCTCTGAATTGTCCCTCTTTTTATGCTCCCAGTCCCCTAAGTTCCCATTTAACCTTTAAAAACCCTTATTCAGTTTCATTGTTAGCATTTTTTACCTTAAAATCGGCTCAATTCTTTTACTAAAAAAAATTAAACAAAATAAAACAGAACAACCCCCATAATTCTCAATATCATTGACCTCTTATAATTGGAAAATTGTTTAATTTTGAACTTAAGTTATTGAGTTACATATTGACCTTACTATAAACATTGGACTCTGCAGTTGATAGACTGGCCCAGATTTGGGAATGAGAGTTTTTGTAGTGCATAATTTTAAAAAAGTGATTCTTTAGTGACTTTTGTTAACAAATATTTTGCTGTCACCTATAGAGCTTTATTTATTTTGTTGTACGTTTTAAAATGTATAGCTGTTGTGAGACACTTAATCCAATAATAGGTTGTATATATAGGTATTCAGTGAGAGGGTTCTTGGATTACAAGGAAAAGATGCTAAAAAACCAGATTCTCTTAGGTAAATTGTGGTCTGCAATGATTCTACCCTTAAGAAAGGGAGGCCTGCTGAAACTTCCCTGGCTATTAACCTTGATGGAGTACATGCTTGCATTTATTGGAATGAAGCCTGTGGCTGTTTTACCAAGCCAAGGCCAGAAAAGTATGATCCATGATTTACATTACCTTTTGTCCTACTAATTACAATGGAGACAGTAGGAATAGATAGATGACATGTTGGATTCCTTGACAAGTAAATGCTGAAAGTGAGTTGTGAATATTTTCCCTTTGTAGATTTTACCAATTGTGTCTCCAGTCGCTCAACGGAAAGACACAGTAAGAAACTGAAGTTGCTTGGATCACTTAAATTATTTTGGAGAATTAGGGGAAAGGGTTTCAGCTGGGGTTGCCAGTTTTCTCCTGCAGCAGATGCCTGCTGTTAGCCTTTTTTGAGATAACCTGATAGAAGCTTTTCTCCTTTTGCTGCAATTAAACATAATGAACTGGCTTTGTAGGCCCCAGGGCTGAAAAAAGGACTGCATGGTCTGGTTAGTAAGCAGAGCTCTTGGGGCATGGAGAGGGATGCTGACCCTGGTTTTGACAGTGGTCGCTGGACGACCTTCGACAAGCGAGTCAAGGTCTATTTTCTTTTGGCTTTATAAAATTGAAACTTTTTTTTTAATCTCCAGTCTTCCCCCTCCCTTTAAAGATTATGAAAGAAGGGTAAATTTGAACCTCTTTAAGAGAGCACTGTATCGATACAGTAATTAAAATAGATTAGGAGATTTTCCCCCCAGATTATTAAATTAAATAACCCAAATTGGTTTAGTATATATTCCATATTTTCTATTTTCTTTTTTTTTTCTGTCATTCTTTTTTTTTTTTTTTTTACTGATTTTACTGAAAATTTACAGACTTAGGGTTTCCATTCACTCATTGTTGCACTTTTCTCCCTGCTCCTCCCCAGTTAGCTCTGGTCGTTGAAAAGTAAAAGAAAAATTCTTTCGTTGGTATACAATCCCTCCAAGTCCACTCCACTGTGAAGCCTTCATTATGGAATCCTGTCATGCATGAGAATGGTACCGCTTTTAAACAGTTCTCTCCTTCATCAGTTTCAATGCAGTACACATTATTTAAACCCTCTTTGTCAGTCTTCCCTCAACCCTGATGTCAGTACAGTTGCCCTATGCAATATTTGTCCTTTTGTGAGTGAGATGGTTCACTCAGCATAATGTCCTCCAGGGTCACCAATTTTGTATAATATGAGTTCCTTGTTTTTCAATGCTACATAGTATTACATTGTGTAAATATATTGTTGATGGGCACTTAGGTTGTTTCCAACTCTTTACTATTGTGAATAAAGCTGCAATAAACATGAGTGTGAATATATCTGCTTGGTTGGTAGTTAGGGTTTCTTTAGGGAATATTCCCAGTAGTGGAATTGCTGCGTCAAATGGTGTTTCTGGTTGCATAGCGGAATGTAGTTGGGGCAGTTGGAGGGGTGCGAGAGGATTGTGTACCAGGGAAGAGTGTTTCTTTTACTTTTGAAAGAGGGGAGGGAACTGAGGTGGGGGAGGGATGGGCGGGGAGAGAAGTGCAGCAATGAATGAATAGAAATCCAAAATCTCTGTAAATGCTCATTAAAGTTATTTTTAAAAATGGTGTTTCTATTTGCAACTTTTTGATAAAACGCCATACAGCCTTCCATAGTGGTTGCACCATATTACACTGCCACCTACAGTGAATAAGGGTTCCAGTTTCTTTGCAACCTCATCAGCATTTGATGTTTGCTGTTCTCTTAAATTTTGCTATTCTTACTGGGGTGAGATGATATCTCATAGTTGTTTTGATTTGCATCTCTCTTAGAGCTAGGGATTTTGAACACTTCTGCATGTGCTTGCTGACCATCTAAATGTTTTCTTTGGTGAAGCATCTGTTCATATCCTGTGACCATTTTTCAATTGGGTTATTTACCTTTATCTTGTTGTGGTGCTCGAGTATTTTATAAATTCTAGGTATAAGTCCCTTGTCTGACATGTCATTAGCAAAAAATTTTTCCCAGTCTGTGACTTCCCTTTTTACCCTGTTGGAGAAGTTTTCGGATGTGCATAGGGATTTGATTCTTAGAAAGTCCCATTCATCTATTTTATCTTCTCCTGGTTGTAAATTTTTCAGAATACTGGGAAGACTCTTTATGTTGTGGATTAGGACTATTAAAGTTCTTCCAAGCTTTTCTTTAATGAAGTTTATAGTCCTTGTTTTAGTCCATGATCCACTTTGAGTTGAGTTTTGTGTGTGGAGTGAGGTGTGAGTCTTCCTTGAATTTTTGCAGGTACTTTTCCAATTTTGCCAACACCATTTGTTAAAAAGGCTGTTGTTTCCCCACTTAACTGATTTCATCTCTTTGTCAAAAATCAGTTGACCATAGGTAGATGGGCTAATTACTGGATGCTCAAGTCTATTCCGTTGATCTGTGTTTCTGTCATTGTACCAGTACCACGCTGTCTTGACCATGTGTAGTAGGATTTTAAATCAGGGAGTGAGATGTCTCCTACCTTGTTTATCTTTTTAAGGAATGCTTTGCTTATTTGGGGCCTCTTTCCATTCCAAATTAAATTGGAGATTGGAATTTGTATTGGGATTGCTTTGAACCTATAAATTGTCTTTGGTAGTATTGTCATTTTCACACTATAGAGTCGTCCTATCCATGAGCAAGGGATATTCTTCCACCTCTCCAGGTCTCTTTTTGTTTCTTATAATAATGTTTTGTAATTTTCTTTGAATAGATTCTTTGTGCTTCTGATTAGGCTTACTCCTAAGTATTTAATCTTGTGATTAGCTATTTTGAAGAGTATTGTTTTTTTTATTTTATTATTTTTGTGTGAGTGTACCGTCAAATCAAATCTGACTGGTACAGGAGGAGATTGTCCCTCCTTCCTCGGCAGAGCATCTGGTGGATTCGAACCGTGCGCCTCTGGGATTGTAGTTGCAACTCCTTGCCACTAGGCCCCCAGAGCTCCCCTTGTGAAGAGTATTGTTTTTCTCAGCTCCAGTTCTGTATTCTCTTTGTCACTGTAGAGAAATCCAATTGATTTTTGTATGTTGATCTTGTATCCTCCCACTTTTCTGAATTGGTCATCTATGTCCAGTAGTTTTCTTGCTGAGTCTTTATGGTTTTCTAAGTATACTATCATATCATCTGCGTAGAGAGATAATTTTACCTCCTCTTTGCCAATTTGGATACCTCTTATTTCCTTCTCTTGTGTTATTGCTATTGCTAAGACTTCCAACACAAATTTGAATAAGGGAGGTGATAGTGGGCATCCTTGCCTAGTTCTTGTTCCTTTAATCTCTCTCCATTGAGAACAATGTTGGCTCCTGGGTTTACATATATACTTTTTCCTATGTTGAAGAAATTCCCCTCTAAGCCTATTTTGTTGAGTGTTTTAATCAGGAAAGGGTGTTGGATTTTGTCAAAGGCCTTTTCTGCATCAGTTGATAGGATCATGTGGTTCTTGTTCTTTGCTTTGTTAATATGATGAATTACATTGGTTGTTTTTCTTATGTTGAACTATCTTTGCATACCTGTTTGTTTCATATAATTTCAGTTTTTTTAGGGTGTTGTGTTTTCTTGTTGTTCTTTTTCAATTCGTTGGAGATGATGGATTAGTCAGTAGTCATTTTTCTGCCTTTTGTTATATTTGCCTATTTGTATAAATTGACCTCTGATTACTGCCTTGGCTGTTTCCCAGAGGTTTTGATAAGTGATGTTTTCATTGTCATTTGTTCCAAGAAACTTTTTAATTTCATCTTTTATTTCTTGTTGTACCTAGTCATGTTCAAGCAAGGAGTTGTTCAGCTTATGAAGGTATGTTTTTTTCCTCCTTTATCCTCTTTTTTTTAATTTTTAATGTTGAAGAATTGTGGTCTGAGAAAATGCTTCATATTATTTCTGTGTTTTTTTAATTTATTGATGCCACCTTGTCACCTAAACTGTGATCTAGTCTGGAGAACATTCCATGCACACTGGAGGAGGTATACTGTGTCTTTTGGGGTGCTTTAGCCTATGAGGTCAATTTGGTTTATTGTGTGGTTTAATTCTTAAGTATTTTTGTTGAATTTATATGTTTTGCTGGTCTTTCACTTGGTGCATAGATATTTATTATTGTTATGTTCTCTTGTTCTGCTGACCCTTTAAGCATTATGTAGTGACCTTTCTTGTCCTTTATGATGGTTTTTGCATTGAAATTTATTTTATCAGGGATTAATATCGCTACTCCTGTTTTGTTTTTTCTGTTTGCCATTTTCTTGGTCTGTTTTCCCCCCACCCATTTAATTTTAGTCTTTCTTTATCTTCATTTTTCAGGTGTGTCTCTTGTAGATAGCATATTGGTCGATTTTTGTTTTTTCCCCCGATCTGCTACTCTTCTTCTCTTTAGTGATTGATCCAAACCATTCAAATTCAGTGTGATTATTGAAAAGCAGGGATTTATTGCTATCATCTTGTTGAGTTCTTTTTGGTGTTGTTGCTAGTTACTTTGGCCTAAGCTGCTTTCTGTGGCACTTTTTTTTTTTTTTTTACTGTGGCACTTCTGTAAGAAGGACATCTCTCAGTGTTTCTTGCAATGCTGGTCTTGTTTTTACACACTCCCTTAGGTTCTGTTTTTCTGGGAATATCTTGATCTCTCCTTCATATTTGATAGATAATTTTTCTGGGTATAGTATTCTCGGTTGACAGTTGTGTTCTTGAATGTTTGATGTATGTCCTTCTACTGTCTTCTTGCTCGCATGGTTTCTGATGAGAAATCAGTATTTAATAGTTTCTGCTCTCCCTTATACGTTACTCTTTGTTTCTCCCTTGCTGCTTTCAGAATTCTCTCCTTATCTTTGGTTCTGGCAAATTTAACTATGATACGCCTTGTTGTTTTTCTTTTGGGCTCTATTCTATATGGTGTTTGCTCAGCTTTTTAAATATATATTCTCTCATTCTTCATTATGCTTGGGAAGTTTTCCTCTTCCATAACTTTTTAGTTGCCTTTACTTTCTTCTTCTTGTTCTAAGATTCCAGTGATGCGCATGTTATTTCTCTTGATGGTGTCCCACATTACTCTTAGGTTTTCTTCTTTTTCCTTCCTTTTTGATTCTGCTTTTTGCACTAGCAGATCAGTGGTGACAATTCTATCTTCTATTTCACTGGTTCTTTGTTCCTTCTCTTCACCTCTATTCATATGTCCCTCCATCAAGTTGACAGCATCTGAAACATTGGACCTCATATTTTCAATTATAGTTTTTTGTTTTTCCAGTGCTGCTAATTCCTCGTTTGTTTTATCTGCATTTTTTTTTTAAGGTCCTCTTGGTTTTTACTTGCAATATACTGTACTTCTTCAAGTTTGTCTTTCATCCATTGATAATATTCAATCATAGTTCTTTTAAATTCTGTATTAGAAAGTTCCATTAGACTTTCTGGCTTCAGGAATTCCATTGACACTGTGTCACCTTTTGGAGGTGACATCTTCCTTTGCACTTGTGTAGTTTGTGGAATAGCTTGATTTCTTCCAGACATTGATATTTTCTTTATCTGAAGGCAATGCTCTAGAAATCAGTTGGATAGCAACCCCACCTGTTTTCCTCTGATGTTCTGACTCAAGGGAAAGTTCAGTTTAGGGCCTGTGAGAGCAGCCTCTAGTAGGTAAGTCAGATCATGGTGCTCTGGATTAAAGGCAAGTTGACTGACTGGACAGGTAGGCATAGGTGTGGAGCCTAAAGGGGGCAGGGGCAGGGCGGGGGCAACCACAGTGGTGAGTCAGCCAGTTGTGGAGACCTCATTCCGATTTCAGCTCTCTGGGTTTGCTCACAAGGGTGGTCTCTACTAAAATTCCAGCTGTCTCTCTCCCACCCAGAATCTTTCTCTCAGCAGTCCCTGCCCAGTCCCTTACCCAGGTGCCTTCACTCAGTGGCCCCTACCCTAGCAGTGACCTGGGTCTAGCAGTACCCAAGAAAAACCAAGTCAAATTCTCACTGAGTCACTCATCTCTGGCCAGTCTGCGGTGTTCACGAAAGCTCAGTCAAATTGCCACTGGCCAGCTCGTTCCTGGCACTGTCCTAGGTAGTTGGCAGCATCCAACAAAACTCAGATAAATCTCCACTGGTCTGCCAGTTCTGAGAAGTTGTCAGGCCCAAGAGAACTCAACCAAATTCCCATCATCCTTTTCACTCCTGGGTGTTCCTCTGGGGAGTTGGTGATGCCCAATAAAACTCAGTTAAATTCCCACTAGCTTGCCCAATCCAGGGTGGTCAGCAGGAGCACAAGAAAACTCAGTCAAATTTCAACAGATGCACTTGTTCCTAGAAGGATTTAAGAGAACTCAGTCAATTTACCGCTAACCTTTTTTCTCCTGTTGGATAGGTCCCACAACAGCTCACTTGGCATCTTCCAGCTTCAGCCAGGCCCGCAGTGCAGCTTGATGCTCCTGTAGCTCCTTAACAAATTATTTTAGTAAACATTTTGACTCAGATTCTTACTATCCATTTCGTGCTACGTCGGTCTCTGTGTGCTTTTATGGTCTTCAGGATCAATCAGGTTGCTGGTGCCTGGCAGGGCTACTTGCCAGTGTGGGGACTTGCAGGTACCTCACTCTGGTAACAGCTATATTGCTTGTATGGCTTGCGGCACAGCCGCTGGGGCAGGCGCAGACGCAGGGGCTGGTGGGGTGGTTGAGGGGGGCCGGTGGTCTGACCCATATTTTCTATTTTCAATAAAAGACTTAAGTCCTGTTTAATTTGCATAGATAATTTAAGACTCGTTTTTGGGAAAAGTTATGTTGTCTTGTTAGTTCTAGTAGAGAACTATAAGATATAGGGAATCTAGTTGATTCATATGAGCCCTCCAAAATGATCTTGGTAACCAGGTCTTTAAAACCACTTTTTATGCCCTATTTGTTTCTGTTAGGGCTCTAACTCTTAGGTGTAATTTTGCTGTATTTCAGAGCATAGTAGTTAGATGTCTAATTATCTAGTGCTGTCATAACACAGCATTCCACAAGCTTTAAGGAAGAAAAAGGAATTTTTTTCATGGATATGGAGATTTGAAATCCAAATTAATGTCTTGATAGAACTGATTTCTTTTGTGTGGCTCTCTCCCACACAAAAGTTTCTGGTATTTGCTTGCAATGCTTGGTGTTTCTTTGCTTTGTAGAAAGGCGCTCACATGGTTTCTGTCTTTTCTCTCTATATGTCTGTTGTGTTCTTTTTATTATGCCACTGTCCAGAAATGAATTGATTTAGGATCCATGCTAGTATGCCTCATTAACATAGCAAACCCTATCTTAATTCTACACGGGGTTACATCCATAGGCACAATGCTTTAGTCAAATGACTCATGGTGTGGTTCATAGGGTGTTCTGCTTTTCATTGAAAGGCTTAGCCCCTCTGGAAGCTGGCAGGTCAGATCTGTGGCTGCTCAGAGGTGAGTGGCCTCTCCTGCTTCAGGACAAAGCCGTGGAAACCTGATAGGACATTGCTGTGGATTGGTATCGCTCAGCAACAGGGAGTAAGTGGTTTGACTTTCACATTTCTTTTAGGTTCAATGGATCATGCTTACTCTGGAAAACCTTTTTAGCTCATTTATACCTCAGTTCTCTTATCTGAGTGCCTTAGTAATCTGTGGACAGCAGTAACCTGAGCTGTATATTAAGGTTAATAATGCTGCCTGCTTTTTGGTGTGTGACTATAAAATTCTTGAAAGGGGAGTTCTGTGCTTATGTAGACCTAAAAGTATTGTGCTTGGTGTAACAATGTAGGCTTGATTCCTACATTTGATGTGAGGAGGCATTGAAAAGTATAACGCTCTTTGCTAATTGTAGAATTGTTTTTTAATAAGAGCATGTCTATGACCTGTTTGAGTTTCCTCGCTTTTTATTCCTGTAAGCAACAGAAAGAATCCACTTCAGGGTCATGGGATGATGTGGAGAACTGGGAACAGCCTTCCTTGTGATTGTGGTTTCTTTTCCAACCACCATATTTGGTGATTAGGCTCTTTGGAATGACATTGGATGCACTCACTGAGAAAACAGCAACAGCTTCCCAAATGACTTATAATAAATAAAATATGGAAGACTTTCCCCCTAGCTAGATGTAATGTTCAGTAGGAAAGGAATACATTTAAAATGACCTCAGGAAAATTTGAGAAATACTGGACATGCAGTCATGTTGAAAGAAATAAGTATAGGCCTTTCTGGTTTCCAAGGGAGAACATATAATGGCTCATTTAAATTTTTTCCCGCTATGCTTTCTGGAATTTCTTAGAAAATGCATTGATAAATCTTAAAAACTTGAGGATTAGTGTTCTCAGACCATTGAATGAATAGTCCATTAGAGTTGTTATTGAATCTTCATTTCCAACATTAAAAAATTAAGTGCATTTAGAAGTTATTAATTTTATTTTCTGAATATTAGTATTAACTGACTTAAATGTTATAAATTAAATTGTATTACACTTCTTGTTGTTGCCAGAAGCCTTCAGGTCAGTTCTAACTCCTAGTGACCCTATGTAAAACAAAACAAAACAAAACAAAACAAAACACTGTCCTGTCCTGCCCCCACCTCATTATCACTGCTATGTTTGAGCCCCTTGCTGGAGCTGCTGGGACAACCCATCATATTTGTAATATATAGTTTTACATACATTGGTGAGATTTGGTGGTATAGTACATAGAGAGTTCTGCAGCTAGTCAAAAAGGCCACACCTCTCGAGCTGCTCTGCAGGAGAATTATACATAGTTACCTGTGACAAATTACAGCCTCTGAAAACCTGCTGAAGGAATAGCTATCAATAAGGACTGGTTGTTTCTGATGGAGAAATCAAAAGATGTATTTCATTGGTAAAGTCTGCTGTCAGAGACCTCTCCAAAGTACTGAAGAGCAATGACGTTATTCTGGAGACTAAGGTGTGCCTGATATAGGCCATGGTCTTTCATTCACTTGTTATGCATCAGAGAGCTGGACATTGACTAGGGATGATAGTAGGAGAATTGATGCCTTTGAGCTGTGGTGTTGCAGAAGAGTATTGAATATACTGTGGACTGCTAAGACAGCAAGGTTCGTCCTGGAGAGGATTAAACCAGGCTGCTCCTTGGAGGCAAGAATTCTGAAGCTTTGTATGACATACTTTGGACATGTTGCAAGGAGGGACCAGTCCTTGGAGAAGGTTGTCATGCTTGGGCGGGTGGAGGGACAGTTCAGGCGAGGAAGACCCTCGCTAAGATGGATTGATTCAGTAACTGGGGTAATGAGGCTAAGTGTGTTGGAGACAGTGAGATTGTCACAGACTAGGGTAGGGTTTAGGGCTGTTGTACATAGGGTCATTATGACAGTGAGATTGGCCCAGGATAGAGCAGGGTTTAAGACTGTTGTACAAAGGGTCATTATGAGTTGCAGGCAACTTGACAGGACATAACACCAACAACAATAACAACAATATTGATTTGGGGAAAGTGACAGAATCTGTGCCCTTGATTTACCCCTCAGACACCTAAAATAGCAGCTTCAGAATTTTCAGAGGAAAGAACTCAAGGGTTGATGTGGAAAATAACAAGACAAATTATCCTGGTATTATTTTCTTTGCATACCTTTTCCTGGGTTTTGTTGTTTTCTTATATGGGCTGGGGAATGGAAGTGTTTAAATGTGCTTCACACAAGACCAGAGATAGAATACATATATAGAAGCAGGAGATGTCTTTTTGACTCAAGCCTGTGCTCTTCCTAAGCTCCCTGGGGGTTTCAAGGCTTTGTTCTCTCTGCAGAATTGAAGTTAGCTTTAGTAGTAGAGAAATCTAGTGTGAGAAGCTGGACCTCAAAGCTGCCAGAGAAAGCTGGACTCAGGAACCTGAGAATTCCTCAAGGAACCCTGGCACCTATCCAGTAGGCAAACATCATGCACTAAAATGCAAGAGAAGACATCCTGCCAAACTTGAGCACATTTTCTTATTAAAATTATGCAGATTCAGTTTATTCCTTCAGCAGACATTCAATGAACACTTTCTAGAACCAGGTGATCAAAAAAGAGGACTTGGCAGTCTATAAAGAGAACAGAAAATATCTCACTTTCTTGGAGCTTAGTTTTTTTTTGTTTTGTTTTGTTTTTTTTTTAGGGAGATAGTCACCAAATAAATGTACTAATACTGACATCTTCTTCATGGATTGAAGTTCAACATCAAGAAGACAAAAATTGCCACCACTGGGCCAATTGGCAGCACCGTGATAGATGGAGAAGAGAAAGACGAATTGCACTGGGAAGATCTGCTGTCAGGGACCTCTCTAGAGTACTGAGAAGCAATAGTGCCAGTCTAGAGACTAAGGGGGGCTGATACAGGCCATAGTCTTTGCAATTACTTTCTATGCATCAGTGAGCTGGGCAGTGACTAAGGATAACAGAAGAAGAATTGATGCCTTTGAGTTGTGATGCTTTGGAAGAGTCTTGAATATACCATGGATCATCAAGAAAACAAATAATAGGTCTGTCTTGGAGAGGATGAAACCAAGATTCGCCGTGGAGGCTAGGGTTTTGATGTTCCATATCACATTCTTTGGGCATGTGGTCAGGAGGGACTGATTCTTGGAAAAAGACATCATTCTCAGAAAGGAGGACGGATAGAGGAGGAGAGGAAGACCCTGAATGAAATGGATTTGTACAGTAACTAGGGTAATGAGAGAAGGTCTGTTGGAGTCAGTGAGACTGGCTCTGGTCAGGACAGGGCAGGCATCAGAGCTGTTTGTTGTACAGAGGGTCATTGTAAGTCACAGGCGACTCGACAGCAAACAACAATGCCATTTATTTAGTTCACGATATATTTGATTAAAAAATGAAGCCATTAAGGGATAGGAAAATGAAGAGATATTTGGATTGTATCATGGATTAAATCATGCCTTACAAAAGTTATGTTAAAATCTAAGTCATACATATATTAATAAAAATATAAATATATATTAATTTATTACCTTCGTTAGAAATAAGATTAAATTTTTTTTTGTTTTACATTGTTAATGAGGTCATGCCACTGTCAGGAGAGTCTTAAATCCAATCACTTCTTAAAAGAACTTAGATAAGATTAGCCAGAAATGCACACTAGTGGGATGATAGATCAAAGAACACAAAAGTAACTTAGGATTTTGGTCAGAAATGACTGCTCTCATTGAGTGTCCTTTAAAATACATCACAGAAAATGCTATGTAAATATCTTGAAAAGCACATCCAAAAGGCCTGCAGTAGGAACATGGTTAGTTGATAGAGCTTGCTGCTATAGTAATAGAGTGAACAAGGTTTGTGAGAGATGACAGTGGAGGAGCAACTAATAGTACAGGGACAAAACAATGATGCCTTCTCTCACCAATATCAATTAACATTATTAAACATGGACTGGATCAGGTGCACCTTAGTGTCTAGACTGAAATCATTGCTTCTCAGTACTCTGGAAAGGTCCCTTACAACAGATTTACCTATTGCAGTTCGTCTTTTGACTTCCTGATGGCTAGTGCCAGGAGTATTGATTGTGGAGCTGAGCAAGCAGTAGCTGTTAACAACTTGAATCTCATCTCCATGTATCGTGGTGCTGCCAATTGGTCCAGTGTTGAAAATCTTAGTTTTCTCGATATTGACCTTCAATCTATATTGAAGACTACAGTCTTTGACTTGACCTTCTGTAGCTTATGCTTCAGGTCTGCCTCAGTTTTAGCAAGCAAGGTTGTGTCATCTGCATAATGTCCATTGTTGATGAGTCTTCCTCCAATCCTGATGCCACATTCTTCCTCCTAAAGACCAGTCTTTTGAATAATCTGTTGTGCATATTGATTAAAAAGATATGGAGACAGAATTCATCCCTGATGCACTCCCTTCCTAATTTTGAACCATGCAGTGTTTCCTTGCTCTTTTCTGAGGACTACTTGCTGGTCCAAGGATAAAACCAGTCACCATTGGATCTTGCCCATTATTACCCTGTCTTTTCCCCAAGATCCTTCCTATTTGCTTCCCCCTCTCCCTCCACCCACTAAACTGTGCAGTCCTATGGTTTCACACCGCCTTCTCCCACCTTGAGTTCCTGTACATGTTTTAGTAGTTATCTATTTTTACAATAATAGTCTTAAGTAGTATTTGTTCTTATGAGACTACTACGTTAGTTCACTCAGCATAAAGCTCTCCAGCCTCTCCCAAGTAACAAATTATTTTTCAAAATCATTGCTCCTGAGTGCTGCATAGTATTCCATTGTGTGAATGTGCCACAATTTCTCAATCCATTCAGTTGTTGTTGGACATTTCAGCTGTTTCCATGTTCTTGTGATGGTGAATAACACTGCTATGAACACTGGTGCACTATGAACATCTGTGTCTCGGTTCTAATTTCCTTAGGATAGTAGTGGGATAGCTGGATCATATGGAGTCTCTATGTTCAACTTGTTGAGGAAACGTCAAATGGCCTTCCAGAGTGGTTGTACCATTTTACAGTCCCACCAACAGTATATGTGAGTTCTCACCTCTCCAACCCTCTCCAACATTTATTGCTTGACAACATACTAAACTTTCCCACTGCTACTGGAGTGAGAGGGCATCTCATTGTGGTTTTGATTTGCATCTCTTTTAATTGATTTTGAGAATTTCTTCATATTTCTGTTGGGTATGTGAAAGTCTTCCTCTGTGAAAAAGTCTTTCCATGTCTTTTGCCCATTTTGTAATTGGGTTATCAGTCTTTTCTTTCTTTTTTTTTTTTTTTTTTTTTTGTGGAGGCCCAGGATTATTCTGTAAACTTTTGTAATGAAACCCTTGTCTGAAATAGTACTGCCAAATGTTTGTTTCCAGTCTGTAGGCTTTCTTTTCACCTTGTTGGAAAAAGCTTTTGATGAGCACAGTGATTTAGTCTTTAGAATGTCCCATTTAGCAATATTATCATCTTCAGGTTGTGCATTTCTGGTTGTTTTTGGCAGTCTTTTTATAACATAGGCTAAGCCTTGTAAGCTTGGTCCCAATTTGTCCCTTATGAACTTTATGGTTTGAGACTTTATTCCCAAGTCTCTGATCCATCTTGAATTTATTTTTGTGTATGGTGTAAGATGTGGATCCTTTTCCAGCTTTTTGCAGGTAGCATTCTAGGTTTGCCAACACCATTTGTTGAAGAGCTTGTCATTTCCCCATTTGATAGATTGTATTTCTTTGTTTAATATCAGTTAACCATAGATAAATGGGCCCATATCTGGGTTTTCAATTATATTCCATTGGTCTATGTGCCTGTCGTACTAGTACCATAGCTTCTTGTTTTGGTTACTGCCGCTGTGTAGTAGGTTTTGAGTCCTGTGTCACTCCATTTTTGTTTTTCAGAAGTGCTTTGCTTATTGGGAATCTCTTTCTTCTCCAAATAAACTTGACAATTTCCCTTTTAATCTCCTTAAAAAATGAGTATGGTATCTGTATTGGAGTTGTGTTGAATGTGTAGATTGCATTTGATAGGATTGTCATTTTCACAAAATTGAGTCTTCCTATCCTTGAACAGTACACACTTTCCCATCTATTTAGGCCTCTTTTATTGTGTCTCGCAGAAATGTACTGTAGTTTTCTTTGTACAAGTCTTTTGTGTCTCTTGTTAGGTTCACTCCCAAGCATCTCAGTTTGTGGCTGGCTTTTGTAAATGATATTGCTTTCTTAGTTTCCGCTCTGTGTTTGTTATTGTAGAGGAATCGTACTCATTTTTGGATATTGATCTTGTATCCTGCAACCCTACTATTCTGGTGCACCAGCTCATAGTTATTTTGTTGAGTCCTTGGGTTTCCTATGTACACTTTTAGATCACCATTGGACCTTACCCATCATTACCCTGTCTTTTCGCCAGGATCCTTCCCATTTGCTTCTCTCCTCCAAACTCTATTTTGAAGATTTCAATTAGTGACACAAGACTGGAAGTTAAGAATGTGTTACAAATTAAAGGGGGAGGGGGGAAGAAAACTTTTGTTTACTAGAGTACCTAATTGCATATTTGTGAGACCCAGGAGACCATAACCAATAATAGGTTGTTACAAGTATGTTGTTGTTGTTGACTGTCGAGTCAGAACCAACTCAATTCATAGATGACCCTCCGGCAGGTTTTCAGAGAAAGTAAATCATATCAGAGGAGATTGCCCATCCTTCTCCCACGGAGCAGCGGGATGATTTCTACCACATGTCTTTGAGATTGCAGCACAACTTCTTATCAGTAGACCACTAGAGCACTCTTTACCTTTGGGTAGTTAAAATTCTGTGTTACAGATTACATGTTGTTATTATTGTTATGAGAGGACTCATAACTGACCCTCCAGGAGGTTTTTACAGACCATGGATTGCACAGGTAGAGATCACCCATTTTCATCTCACAAAGCAGCTGGTAGATTCAAATTGTGCCTTTTGATTTGACAGCATAACTCCTTACCACTCTAAGCCACCATAACTCCCTAAAGAACAGTAGGATTAGTAAGATTTGGAGGAAGTCCAATATATAATCTATTAAAAATGTGAATAGCTTTTCCCTATACTGTAATAAATACCTAGAAGAAAAAAATGACAAAAATATCCTGTATTCACAAGTACAAAGAAAATATATAATAGTAAGAAATACATGTTATAAAAGAAGTGGCTATATGATGAAAATAGTAACATTCTGTTCTTGTTAGATACGTTTGAGTTGTCTTTGATTCATAGTGACCCTGTAGATGACGGGACAAAACCCTACTTAATCCTATGCCATGCTCACAAGCTCTGCTCTTTAAACCCGTGTTACAGTCTCTGTGTCAGTCTATCTCTTTGAAATTACTCCTCTCTTTTTCTAACCCTCTACCTTCCCAAGTGTAATAATATCCCTTTCCAAGAATGGGCTCTTCCAAATAGCATACCAAAGCATGTGAAGTGTCTAAGGTTTCATTTTTTCTTATTTATTGCCCAACTTTCCTATGTATTTTAAGCAACTGAAACTACCATAGCTTGAGTTGGACATACCTTATTCTTTACAGTGACATTGTTGTCCTTCCCCCCTTCTAGTATTGTTTTGCTTACAATGTTTGTATACATTGTGTTTTACAATATTCTTCACTCCCATTGTGTTTCATACAATCAGTCCAATGCATTATGTTTTATAAAATTGATCATTATTTTACTATGACCATCATTACTGTGTCTTTTCAGTTCCCTGGTGGATCTTTCCCATTTCCTTTACTCCTCCTCTCTACCCACTAACTTGTGCAACCCTGTGGTTTCACCCGTACCCATCCTCACCCTTCTGCTCCCACCACTATTCCGCTTGTGTTCCCATACATTTTACTGGTTATCCTTCTATTTTTATAGTAATGGTCTTATGTAGTATTTGCTCTTATTAGACTTAGTTCTCTTAACATAATGCTTTCCCAAGCTATGTCTCTCCCAAGTTATATAATATTATATATGTCTCCTTTAACATTAAGCCTTTCCCAAGTTATATAATATTTTCTAAGTCATTGCTCATGAGTGCTGCATAGTATGCCATTGTATGAATGTGCCACTATTTCTCAGTCTATTCAGTTATGGTTGTATATTTAGGCCTGTTTCTATGTTCTTGCAATGGTAAATAATGCTATGAACATTGGTATACAAATATCCATTTCTGTCTTAGTTCTAATTTCCTTGGAATATATTTCTAGGAGTGGACCAGTTGGGTCATATGGAGTTATTATGTTCAACTTTTTGAGGAAATGGTACACTGCCTTCCAGAGTACTTGTACCATTTTCCAACCCTACCAACAGTGTATAAGAGTTCCCACTTCTCCATATGCTCTCTAACATTTATTGTTACTTACTTCCCTGATAAACTTTGTCACTGCTACTGGGATGAGATGATATCTCATTTTGGTTTTGATTTGCATTTCTCTTACTCCCAGTGATTTTGAGTTATTTCTCCATGTGTCTGTTTGGCCATCTGAATGTCTTCCTCTATGAAAAGTCTTTCTATATCTTTTGTGCATTTTTTTAATTGGGTTGTTAGTATTTTTCTTGTAGAGGCCCAGTAGTTTTCTGTAAACTTTTGTTATGAGACCTTTGTCTGAGATGGTATTGACAAATTTTTTTTTCCCACTTGGTAGATTTTTTTTTCCCTCACCCTATTGGAAAAAGTTTTTACTGAGCACAGTGATATAATGTTTGTTGTTGTTATGTGCCGTCGAGTCGTTTGTGACTCATAGCGACCCTATGTACAACAGCCCTAAACCGTGCTCTATCCTGTGCCACTTGCACTGTCTCTGACACATGCATCCCGATTACCCCAGTCACTGAATCAATCCACCTCATAGAGGGTCTTCCCCTCCTGCGCTGTCCCTCCACTCTACCCAGCATGATGTCCCTCTCTAAAGACCTGTCTCTCCTTACAACATGTCCAAAGTATGTCAGACGAAGCCCCAGAATCCTTGCCTCCAAGGAGCAGCCTGGTTTAACCCTCTCTAGGATGAATCTGTTTGTTTTCTTGGCAGTCCATGGTACATTCAATACTCTTCTCCAGCACCACATCTCAAAGCCGTCAAAGAAAGTCCCATTCATCAATCCATTCATCAATTTTAACCATTTCTTTATACCACAGACTAGCTCTTCTAAGCTTGGTCCCAGTATGTCTCTTATGAACATTATGATTTTGGGCTTTACTCACAGGTGAGATGTGGATCCTGTTTTCGCGTTCAGCAGGTAGTAAGTTAAGAAAAGATTAAAATTGTCAAGAATTTTACTGTATTTGTATCCACAATCAGCAACCATGGAAGAAGAAAAAAAAATTGTATTGGTCAAATTTGTCATCAGTGCTCTCTTTAAAGCGCTACAGAACAAGAATGTCTACCTCTTCAATAAATGGTGTTGACAAAACTGGACTTTTGGAGTGTCATCCACACTGAAGTCTTAGAAATTCATCAATAAATAAAGGGTTGTGGTTTTTTTTTTCCTGCATGATAGATTGTGTCAGCTGTATATTGCAGGTTGTTGATAACTCTTCTTCCAACCCTTATGCCACCTTCTTCTTTATATAGTACTGCTTCTTGGGTAATTTACTCAGCATACAGATTGAAAATGTAAATGATGAAGGAACATAACCTAAGTGAACACTTGCCCTGATTTTACATCATGGACATTCCCTTGTTCTCTTTAAAGGATTATTTGTTGGTCCATATGCAAGATTCATATGAACACAATTATGTGTTTGAAATTCCCATTTTAACACTGTTATACATAATTTGTTATGATCCACATAGATGAATTTTTTGCATAGTCCATAAAATGTAAACAAACATTTTTCTTGTATCTTGGCTATCAGTTAAAATGCATCTGATATCAGCCATAATATGACTTTTTCTATGTCATCTTCTGAATCTAGCTTTAACTTTTAGCACATGATATTAATAATATTGTTTGATAATTTCTACATTCTATTATTGTTGTAATGTGCCATTGAATCACCTGCAGCTCATAATGACCCCTACGTACAACAGCTGGGAACTCTGCTCTAATCTAAGCCAGTCTTATTGTCTCTGACACACCTACTTCCATTAACCCAGTAACTGAGTCAATCCATCTCATCCAGGGTCTTCCTCTCTTGTGCTGTCCCTCCAGTCTCCCAAGCATGATGTCCCTTTCCAAGGACTGGTCCCTCCTTGCTACATATCCAAAGTATGTCAGATGAAGTTTCAGAATTCTTGCCTCCAAAGAGCAGCCTGGTTTTACCCTCTCTAGGGTAAACCTGTTTGTTGTCTTAGCAGTCCGTGGTATATTCAATACTCTTCTCCAGCACCTCAGCTCAAAGGCATCAATTCTACCTCTATCATCCCTAGTCATTGTCCATCTCTCTGATGCATAGAAAGTAATTGCAAAGACTATAGCCTGGATCAGGCTCACATCAGTTTCCAGACTGACATTGTTGCTCTTTAGTACTTTGGAGAGGTCTATAACAGCAGACTTTCCCAGTGCAATTTGTCTTTTTTTTTTTAAAACAAGCAATTTTTAATTGTCTTTTCCCCCTAGGAAAGAATACTAATCACCCTGTGGTTTGGCAAGTCCAGGCATGGTCTCCCTGTCTGCAGACATACCATACGGGAGATCCACTTCCTTTCCTGGCAGCTGAATGGTCATTTTGTCACATTATAGATATTTTATGTGTCGGGGTTTGTTTGCTTGTTTGTTTTGTTTTGTTTTAGGGTGAATTCTTCTCTTTGAATGCAACATACATTTTTTTTACAACATATTCTTCCCATTTTTCTCCCATTCATTCATTGTTGCGCATTTTCCTCCCCTCTCCCCCCAGTTTGCTTTTCTCTTTGAAAAGAAAAAAAAATTTTCTTCATTGTTATATACACCCACCCCCACCTACTCCCGCACAACTTAAGTCCATGGTCTACTTTACTGTGCATTTCTTTTTCTGGAATCTTGTCATGAAAATAATACCTAATCATATATTTCCTTTAAACAGTTCTCTCCCTTATCTGCTTCAATGCAGTATACATTATTTATCCCCTCTTTTCTTAAGTTCCCCCCACCCTGATGCCAGTCTTGTTTTACAACAGTGGCACTCTGCTGTATTTTTCCTTTTGTGACTGAGATATTTCATTCAGCATAATGTCCTTTAGGGTCACCCATTTTGTATATTTCGTGAGTTCCTTGTTTTTCATATATACCACAGCTTCTCTGTCCATTCATTTGTTGATGGGCACTTGGGTTGTTTCCAGTTCTTTGCTATTGTTAACAATAAACATGGGTGTGCATATATCTGCTTGAGTGGCAGTTCTGGTTTCTTTAGGGTATATTCCCAGTAGTGGAATTGCTGGATCATATGGTATTTCTATTTACAACTTTTTGAGAAAGCGCCATTCTGCTTTCCATAGTGGTTGCATCATTTTACACTCTCACCAACAGTAAATAAGGTTCCCAGTTTCCCCACAACCTCACCAGCTGGTGGATTTGAACCTTGTCCCTTTAAGATTGTAGTGCATCTTTTTTACACTAGACCCCCAAGTGTTCCCTTTTACCTAATATTGTTGCTTTTAGGGGTTATCAAATTGAGTATGACTCATAGAGACCCTGTCAACAGCACATCTGAGCTCTGTCTTATCTTGTGCCATCATCATCATCTCTATCACTTTTGAATCTATTGCACTAGGCACTGTGTAAATCCATCTGGTTAAGGGTCTTTCGCTCTTTTGCTGACCCTTTGCCTTGCTAAGCATGATGTCTCTTTCAAAGGTATAATGTCCCCTAGTAACCTGCCCTAAGTTTTTTACACGAAGTTTTTCCATGCAAGCCTCTAAGGAGTACTCTGGGTGCACCTTTTCCGAGACGTATCTTGCTCTGTGCCTGGAGTGAGGCTAGCCACCCTGGGCCTACGGTTTGAACCAGGAGGTGGCCTTAAGCCCAAGGCAGCTGGGAAAGAAGTGGCCATGTTGTTCCTGGTTTGGCTGGCTCCTCCCAGGCTCGTGGGAAGCTCTCCTTGCCAGAAGGCAGGAGCGTGGTGGTGGGAGTGCAGGAATCGTGGCAAGCTTTTGGAGTGGACTGCTTTTCCGGGAATGTGTTTGACGTGCAGGTTTGCTCTGTCCCTGGAGTAAGGCTAGCCAGCCTGGGCCTAGGGTCTGAACCAGGAGGCGGCCTTAAGCCCAAAGGACCCTCGGGCCAAGTTCAAACTGTCTTCCTGTCAAACATTCTTCTAGGTGGTATAGCACTGGTCTATGTGTTGCTGTACAGAGGTAACTTGTGGTTGCTGTGATGCTGAAGCCTGTGACAGTGATGTGCCAATC
>NW_006399979.1:1130988-1139022 GCF_000299155.1 Elephantulus edwardii | reverse complement strand
GCTTCCCGACTAAATCAAGCCTGGAAGCAGGAGCGGCATCCACTTCCAAAATGGCTTGCCTCTGGAAACTCTATGTACAAACAGTGCTCAGGCTGTTCGTTCATAGGGTCGCTATGAGTCGTCTACGACTCGACGACATTGAACAACAACACATCTAGTTTGTTATTAGGGTTTTTGGTGGGTTGGTTTTTTGTTTGTTTGTTTGTTTCTGTCTCTAAATATTCAGTACTCTTCTTCAACATCACAACTGAAATACATCAATTCTTCTGTCATTCCTGTTCATTGTTCAGCTCTTGGGTGCATAACAAGTGATTGAAAAAACCACGGCCTGAATCAGGCACACATTGTTTTCATACTGACTTACTTTATTGCTCCTTGTTACTTTGGAGAGGTCCCTGTCAGCAGATTTAGACAATGCCGTACATCTCCTGACTGCTGTGTTGATTTTGGAGAAAAGTAAGATTAAATCATTGAGAATTTTCTATCTTTTCTCCATCTATCATGATGTTACCTATAGGTCCAGTGGTGAAGATTTTTGTCTTCTTAATGTTCAGATGCAATTTATATTGAAGATATTGATCCTCTGCAGTAATTATTTTATGTCCTCTTCACTTTCAGTAATCAAGATTGTGACATCTGTGTAATACAGGTTATTGATGTGCTTTTCTCTGGCTTTGATGCCACATTGTACTTCATAGAGCCTGGCTTCTTGAATTATTTGCTCAGCATACATATTGAATGTTGTTGTTATGTGCCGTCGAGTCGCTTGCGACTCATAGCAACCCTGTGTACAACAGCCCTAAACTCTGCTCTATCTTGTGCCAATCGCACCTACTCCGATACACCCATGCTGATTACCCCAGTCACTGAATCAGTCCACTTCATAGAGGGCCTTCCCCTCCTGTGCTGCACCCTACCAAACATGATGACCCTCTCCAAGGACCAGTCCCTCCTTACAACGTGTTCAAAGTATGTTAGATAGAGCCTGAGAATCCTTGCCCCCAAGTAGCCGCCCGGTTTAACCCTCTCCAGAATGAATCTGTTTTCTTAGCAGTCCATGGTACCCTCAGTACTCTTCTCCAGCACCACAGCTCAAAAGCATCAATTCTCCTTCTATCCTCCTTAGTCATTGTCCAACTCTCTGATGCATAACAAGTGACAGCGAAGACCGTGGCCTGTATCAGACGCACCTTAGTCTCCAGAGAGACACCATTGTTCTTCAGTACTTTGGAGAGGTCTCTAACAGCAGACTTTCCCATTGCAATATGTCATTTAATTTCCTGGCTACTGGTGCCGAGAGTGTTGATTGTGGAGCCAAGCAAACTAAAGCTGTGAACAATCTCAATCTCTTCACCATCCATCCTGATGCTGCCAGTTGGTCCAGTGGTGAGAATCTTTGTCTTCTTGATATTGAGCCTCAATCCATGTTGGAGGCTGCAGTCCTTGACCCTCTGCAGCAAGTGTTTCAGGTCCTCCTCAGTTTCAGCAAGCAGGGTTGTGTCATCTGCATAATGCAGATTGTTGATAGATCTTCCACCAATCTTGACCCCACATTTCTCCTCATAGAGCCCAGCCTCCCGGATAATCTCTTCTGCATACAGGTTGAAAAGGTATGGAGACAGGGTGCATCCCTGGCATACGCCCTTCCCAATTTTGAACCATGCAGTGTTTCCTTGCTCTGTTCTGACTACTGCCTCTTGGTCCAATATAGGTTTCTCATTAGCACAATCAAGTGTTCTGGGATTCCCATTCTTCTCAGAGTCAACTATGATCCACACAGTCAAATGCCTTTGCGTAGTCAATGAAACACAGATATACATTCCTCTGGTATTCCCTGCTTTCAGCTAAGATTCAGCTATCATTAGCTACAATATCCTTGATGTATACCTTTTTTGATATTAAATCATGCAATATTCTCTTGCTTTGTTCAGACAATAGCTTCTTGATCTAGGTATAGGTTTTATGTGAAAACAATTAACTGTTCAAGGATTCCCATTCCCATGGTGAGCATGTCCAGTGCTATATCCCTTGGTTAAAACATGTCAATTGTTACTTCTTCCATTCTTAGGGCCTTATTTTTTACCAATGTCTATAGAATTTTGCAAGTTGAGGCTTGATCCCCCCCCCCCCATTTATTTCATCTTGAAAAGTGCTAAATATTTTCTTCCATTTTTATTTTTTCATCTGGTGTCTTAGTGGTAAGGAATTGTGCTGCCAAAGCAAAGGTATCAGTTTGAATCCCCCAGCTGATCCATGGCAGAAGGATGGGAATTCTACTCCTGTGTGGCTCACTGTCTCTGAAAACCACCCTGAGTGTCAACTCTAGGTCAACTCCAGGTCAGTGGTACTCAACAACAACAATAACAAATACATATTTGTCTTTTTGTTCTCAGGTTACCTTTTGAACTCTTCTATTTAGCTCATTTAAGTCATCATTTCTTACTGTGTTTTAGCTTCTCTACATCCTAGAGCAAGTTTCAGAACTTTCCTTTCTTTATTATCTTTGAAATGGCCTTTTGCTTTCTTCAGATATGATTTCTTTTTTAAATTTTTGTAATTATTAATTTTAATGAAAGTTTACAGAGACTTTGGATTTCAATTCATTCATTGCACTTTTCTCCCTGCCCATCCTTCCCTCCCTGTTCGCACCTCTCTTTGAAAAGTAAAACAGAAATTCTTTCATTTGTTATACAATCCCTTCCCCCATGTCCACTCCATTATATAGACTTCGTTCTGGATCATGTATCATTTCTATGATATCATCTTTCAACTTGTCTAGTCATTAGTGTCCAGTGTATTACATCTATATTAAAATGTTTTCTATATTCAAGTGAGATATACTGGATACTATTTTAATTTTTGTGGGCTTCTTTTAATTTTCTTGAACTGAAATATTCATCTAAGCATTGAAGATCAGTTCTGCATCCAGTCCCTTGCCTTGTTCTGACTGATGATATTGAACTGTCTTTTCTCACAGTTATGGTTGACTTCATTCTCGTGTATTTAATTGGGCAAGAGCATATGTAATAGCTCTTCATTTTTTATAGATACTATTTCCACTGAATAAGTTGTTCACACAGATTTCTATTATGTGAGCTCAGACTATCACCAAGTCTGTAACTTTCAGACTATTGATATTTGTTTCCTACTTTTGTATTATAGTCATCAGTTCTTTTTTTTTTTTTTTGAAAGGACTATTTATTTATCTTTAAATCTTTTTCTTTCATTCTGATTTATTTATAAAGTTTGAATAAAAAATACAGTTTTCTTTTAAAAATTTACTATTAATTTAAATGAAAATTTACAGAATTTGGATTTCCATTCATTCATTGTTGCACTAAAATACAGTCCTTTTCACAAAAAAATCTTTCCCATTTCCTTCCCCTCCCCCACCCATCGAATTGTGCATCCCTATGACTAACACCCTACCCGTCCCATCCCACACCCCTCTATTTCCTCCCTCCCCCTGGCTTGGATCCTCATACCTAGTGAGTATGAGGATCCTTCAGTTATTATTAATGCATCTTGATAACATTTTGCATTGATTTCATACTCTAGAAGTTTATTGGTGTAATGTATCACCAAGTCAGAACTGACCCATAGTTGACCCTCCTGCAACATACTTTGGTCATGTTGTAAGGAGAGACTGGTTCTTGGAGAGGGACATCACGCTTGGAAGGTTAGAGGGACAGTGCAGGAGAAGAAGACCCTCTATGAGCTGGATTGATTCAGTGACTGGGGTAATAAGGATGGGTGTGTCAGGCAGTGAGATTGGCACAGGACAGAGCAGAGTTTAGGGCTGTTGTATATAATGTCAGTGTGAGTTGCAAGTGACTCAACAGCACATTAACAACAGCCACAACATATATCTCAAAGAGGAGATTATTCGTTTTTCTTCCACAGAGCAGCTGGTGGATTTGAACTGCTTGCCTTTGACTGACAGTGCAACTCATTATGACTAGGCCACCAGAGCTCCCTGCAGGAGTTGGTACAAATCTTCAATTTCTTTGGCTTTCATCACTGTTGTATTAAGGTGAATGGTAGTCATATTATCAGCCTTTTCTTATATACATGGAGATATTATTGTATTAATGAAAGTGTTGTACTTATGGATATTGTTGTTGTTGTGTATTGTTGAGTAAGAATCAAGGCATAGCTGATCCTCCAGTGGATTTTAAGAGACAGGATATCACATGCCCATCTTTTCCCCAAGGAGCAGCTGATGAATTCCAACTCTGTGCACTAGGTTTGGCAACTCACTTTTATTTCTAGGTAAATTTTTGAATGTTCTTTGTAAGAATGGGTGTGACACATTCCTTTTCAATTTGATGTGCATTCATAGTCAGAAAGTCAATTTCAAATTCTATCTTGAAGTACAGTGTTGTGAGTGGTAGGATAATATCCATATGCATACAAGGAAGACCTGTTAACACAACTAGTCTTTTTATTCCTAGCTATGTATCTGAGACCTGGACAGTGAATAAGGATGACAGAAAAAGAATCGATGCCTTTGAGCTGTCGTGTTGGAGAAGAACACTGAACATTCCATGGACAGCCAAGAAAACAAATAGATATGTCTTGGAGAGGGTGCAGCCAGAGTGTGCTCTTTGGAGGCAGGAATGTCATACTTCGCCTCACATACTTTAGACATATTGCTAGGAGTGTTATTCTTTGTAGAGTGACATGATGTTGGGAAGGGTGAAGAGTTGGCGAAGGAGAGGAAGGTCCTCAATCAGATTGACAAGGTGACTGCTGCAATAGGCTCTTGTGTGTCAGGAAGTGTGAGGATAGCATAGGACAGGACTGGTTTCAGATCTTTTGTTCATAGGGTCGCTATGAGTTGTACTCAACTCGATGGAATCTAACAACAGCAACAACCTAGTACACCATAGGATTGTCCTATTTAAAATGGCCAGAACTAGTTCATTACATCTCATTAATACCTACAACATCAATCTTTATGCATTGTTTCATTTTTTACCATTTTCCATTTCCTTAGATTCATACTTCATTCACACTACATTCCACATTTTAAACTTTGGATGTTTGTAGCTGTTTCTCCTCATTTTGAGTTGTGACACATTGGCCAATAAATGTCCATCACTGACTTAAAGCTTTTTTCCATCTCTCTCATTAATGACTGAAGAAGAATTGATGTATTTTAATTGTGGCATTGGTGAAGAGTGTTGAATATAATATGCATTGCCAAAATAAGAAACAAATCTGTCTTGAAAAGACTGTAGTCATAATACTCCTTGAAGGGGAGATGGTGAGACTTTGCATCACTTGCTTTGCATCACATGTTATCAGGAGAAGATGACGTTCAACGAAGTGGACTGACACAGTGACTGTAACATTGACCTTTAGCACAGTATGGAATAAGGGAATTGCTCAGCATTGGGCAGTGCTTTGATCTCTTGTACAAAGGACCACTGTGTATCAGAAGCAACTCCATTACAGCGAACAACAACTATTTGACAAGGTAGGTCTTCCATAGTCGTATTTTGAGCGCCTTCTGAAGTGAGAGCCTTTGCTTCCTAGTACTCTCTGAGAATCTCTTTTGCAGCTACTAATAGGATATTCAAGAACCATTTTTTCTAAGTGGGAGGTTTTTCTATACATGAGCAATATTTGCTTTTTAAAAAATTTTAAATATTCCAAGTTATCACAATTCCAATATATTTTACAAATCACTCATTTATTTACTGAGCCATCATTTTTGGCATGTGCTGTATTCCAGGCACTGTTCTTGCCATTGAGGATATAATGGTAAGCATGATAAATATGGGCCCTGTCTTCAGAAATTCCAGCTTAATGGGAGTCCTTAATCAAATAAAAATCAATCATGAAGTTACTCTCATGACATGTGTGTTACATGTTGGAGTGCTTGTTGAAGGATCAGTAGTTCAAATCTGTTGGCCACTCCTTCACAGAAAGCTGAGGCCACCTGTAAATATTTACAACCTTGACAATCCAGGGGGTGATGACCATGAGTCAGGATAGGCTCAAGAGTAATGTATTTGAGAACTTATTTTATGAGTAACGTAAATATTAATCTAGTCCAATTAAAAATATGGTTTCATTTCAAATCAGTGATAGTTTTTGTAGAACATCATGCTTCAGAGAATAAAAAAAGAGCAAAACATTACTCAGCATGGCAAGAACATAGAAACAGCCCAAATGTCCAACCACAACTGAATAGATTAAGAAATTGTGATACATTCACACAGTAGAATACTATGCATCACTCAGGAGTAATGATTAAAAAATATTACATACATTTGGAAAGCATTATGCTGAGTGAACTCAGTCTCATAAGAACAAATACTGCATAAGACCATTATTATAAAAATAAAAGGATAACTAGTAAAACATGTATGAGGACCCAAGGGGGGAAGGAGTAAGAGCAGAGGGGTGAAGATGGGTGGGGTGAAACCACATGGTTTCACAATTTGGTGGGTGGAGGGAGGAGATAAAGGAAATGGGAAGGATACAGTGGGGACCTGAAAAGATAGGGTAATGATGGTCATGGTCCAAAGGTGATTAATTTTATAAACCATAATGCATGGGGGAGCTCTGGTGGCCTAGTGGCAAGGAGCTTCAACTACAATCCCAGAGGCGCACGGTTCGAATCCACCAGATGCTCTGCCGGGGAAGGAGGGACAATCTCCTCCTGTACCAGTCAGATCTGATTTGACGGTACACTCACACAAAAATAATAAAATAAACAAAACAAAACCAAAAAACAAAAAAAAAATAAATGGGAATGATTGTATGAAACACAATGTGAATGAAGAGTAATGTGAAACACAGTATATAGGAACTTTGTAAGCAAACCAATATAAACTAAATTAAAAAAGATGGATTGACAAATAATATATCAAGATATTTTCTCATTTTCAATATAGTACTTATTCATAGTATGCACTCAAATATTGAACCACTTCACAGGAGATTAAGAAATAAAATTAGAATCATAATAATGAGTTAATTTCAAAAAAGGCATCTTTTTGATAGTTACCATGCTGTTAACACATATGATTTATCTTTGCATTACTAACAAGTGTTTCATACCACAATACTCTTCTAAAACTCTTCTTTGTTTTGTCACAGAATCTTAAAGAGGCGTAAAAGTTCTGTCTGTCATTAACAACATTCTTTTGCAATTTTTTAAAATTATCTGTTTGTTTTATTTATTTTCTGTTTGAGTCAGAGTTTAGAATTTCAGAAAGTATACAATTATGTCTATGGTCTTAAACCTAGTCTATAGATTTCCATACATATATAGACCAATATGTTCTCTTATTCATATGGAAAAAAGCAAACAAAGAAAAAACTTAAAGTTCTTACTTTGTGGCTCTTTCCAGAATTTCACATACATTAACTCACTTATTCCTTACATCAGCATCAGATAGCCACAATGGAACTACTGATATAGAAAGTTTAAATAACTTAGCTAAAGTCACATACTCAAGAAGGATTCAGCCAGGCTTTGTACTCATATAGTCTAGCTTCAGGGTCTGTGCTTTCTGAGCACTACTCTACACGCTCTCATTTTTCTGAGTGTTAATAATCAGGGAGCTCTTGTTGTTAAGTCCATAGGGAGTGGGACTTCTAGCTCAAAGACAGCACCTCTCAGATGATGCGAATTCATCAGTGGCTCTGAGAGAGAAAGGTGGGAAGTTTCCTTCAGTACAGTTTATAATCCTTGAAAACGTGCTGAAGGGTCAGCTGTGAGTTCGTTCCAACACGATGATAATAAGAGAGAGAAAGATGGAAGGGAGGGGGTGAGAGGAGCAGGGGAAATGTAATACTCACGTGAACTTGTACACAGGAAAAGAGTGACAGACATTTTCTCTACTTGACGTTTTATAATGACCATTATGTCACTTCCCCCCCATAATGGATTTTTATTTTTTTTTCTATAATTATATTTTATTAATTTTCACAAACATTTACAGAGATTTTGGGCTTCCACTCATTCATTGTTGCACTATTCTCTCTACCCTCCTCCCAGTTTGTTTTTGTCCAAAT
>NW_006399979.1:1124038-1130248 GCF_000299155.1 Elephantulus edwardii | reverse complement strand
GTTTGTTGATGGGCACTTAGGTTGTTTCCAACTCCTTGCTATTGTGAACAAAGCTGCAATAAACATGGGTGTGCATATATCTGCTTGGATGTCAGCATAATGGATTTTTAAAAAATTTTTTACAGCATATTCTTTCTATTTCGTTTCCCCCCCATTCATTCATTGTTGCACATTCCCTTTGGGAAAAAAGAGTTCTTTCATTGTTATACAATCCCCCACCACCCCCCAGTCCACAGTCCACTTTACTATGCCCTTCTTTTTCTGTAAGCTTGTTAAGAAAATTATGTCACTTTTAAGAAAACATGTTACTCCCAGAGGTGCGCAGTTCAAATCCACCAGGCCTCTGCTGGAGAAGGATGGACAATCTCCTCCTCTACCATTCAAATCTGATTTGACCACACACACACACACACACACACACACACACACACACACACACGCCACCAAAAAAAATGTAAAAATACATAGATTAGTATTTTATAGAAAAATCTATATTTTCCTAAGTTCATCTTTCTGTATCAGGTGAAAAATTCATGTGATTTTTATGTAGTTCTCTTTTAAGAGAACTTTAGATTCCTTGGCGTGCATTTGAAAGAGAACTAATAAAAGAGAAAGGGAAGAATATGCCATATTGTTATAGAAAATACTTTTATGAGAAATGAAATTAGTGTTGTTTTTTTTAAAAGAGATATTCAGAGTCAGTAAAAGGTAGAGAATTTAGCTATGTCCTTTATAGTTTTGACGTATAGATTTAGAACCATTGAGCAGACAGGTTTTTGGTTAGTGTAGGGAGGAACTTCCTACATGGATGGTAGTCCTTAGTTGAGGGAATAGCTGTGAACTATGGAGCTTTTTCTAATGAGAATATGGAGAAATAGGATAGGAACAAGGTTGTTACCAAGGGTAGCAGCCGTTTGGCTGATAAAATAATTGAAATACATGACCAATTTTAAGATTCCTTCTAAATATGTAGTTTCTTGATTCTATGTAGAGATTCTGATTTATTAAGTTACTATATATTACAACACCTAGAAAAATTCTCTCAGGTAGATGATTTTTATGGTTATTCATGCTTCTTAATCCTGATGGTTGCAAATTCATGCTTACCTAATAGTTATTCATAATGTAAGCTCATGGAAATTATTTAAATTAATGATAAGTGTTGCTAATATTTCCTTGGTGTTTACTGTATGCCAGGCACTTTGTTAAATACTTAAAAATATTATCTTACTTCTTTTCATAGTTACTTTTTTGCTGTTGTTGTTGTTATGTGCCGTCGAGTCGTTTGCGACACATAGCGACCCTATGTACAACAGCCCTAAACCGTGCTCTATCCTGTGCCAATTTTATTGCCCCTGACAAACCCATCCTGACTACCCCAGTCACTGAATTAATCCACCTCATAGGGGGTCTTCCCCTCCTGCGCAGTCCCTCCACTCTACCCAGCATGATGTCCCTCTCTAAAGACCTGTCTCTCCTTACAACATGTCCAAAGTATGTCAGACGAAGCCCCAGAATCCTTGCCTCCAAGGAGCAGCCTGGTTTAACCCTCTCTAGGATGAATCTGTTTGTTTTCTTGGCAGTCCATGGTACATTCAATACTCTTCTCCAGCACCACAGCTCAAAGGCGTCAATTCTCCTTCTATCCTACCTAGTCATTGTCCAACTCTCTGATGCATAACAAGTGATTGCAAAAACCATGGCCTGTATCAGGCGGACCTTAGTCCCCTGAGAGACACTGTTGCTCTTGAGTATTTTGGAGAGGTCCCTAACCACAGACTTTCCCATCGCAATACGTTTTTTGATTTCCTGGCTACTGGTGCCAAGAGTGTTGACCGTGGAGCCAAGCAAACTGAAGCTGTGAACACTCTCAATCTCTTCGCCATCCATCCTGATGCTGCCGATTGGTCCAGTGGTGAGAATTTTTGTCTTCTTGACATTGAGCCTCAGTCCATATTGAAGGCTGCAGTCCTTGACCCTCTGCAGTAAGTGCATGAGGTCCTCCTCAGTTTCAGCGAGCAGGGTTGTATCACCTGCATAACGCAGATTGTTGATAGATTTTCCACCAATCCTAACGCCACACCTCTCCTCATAGAGCCCTTCCTCTCTGATAATCTGCTCTGCATACAGGTTGAAAAGGTATGGAGACAGGACACATCCCTGACGTACACCCTTCCCAATTTTGAACCATGCAGTGTTGCCCTGCTCTGTTCTGACGACTGCCTCTTGGTCCAAGTATAGGTTTCGCATTAGCACTTTTTTGCTAAGTAGTATTATTAACTGTCCCATTTTCTCAGTGGATAAATTAGAGTTCATAGAAATTCTTTAATTTGTCCATTTTTCACATTAACTAGTGAATTGGCAAGGCCAAGATCTGCACCTAGATTTTTTGACTCCAAAACACACATTTTTAGTACTGGAAAGCTTTACACCTCCCTATTCTAGATCATAATTTAAAACTAAGCATACTGACATTCTTAGAGTTTGATGGTTTTGTGTTTTAACATTAAGAGAAAAATTTATATCATCTCTAGCACCATACCACTGTGAGAAAAGCAAAGGTCAAATAGGATGAGGAATAGGTTAAGTGAAGGGAGCAAGGGCATTAATGTTCAGAAATAATTCCATATCTTTTTATATGAGATTTGTGAAGTTTTATTTAAATGTATTGAAAGTTCTATTTTAGTTTGCATCATTTTAGAAAATAAAATATTAAAACCAAGAAATGGCTCTTAACTTTTGCCACTTTTGATGAAATATATGGCCCTTGATATAGATGCAAGTATATAGAGGCAGTTTTTCTCCTTTATTCTGAGGCAGTAACATAATAAGGTACATAGTGACATAATGGTTAAAGCACTTAGTTGCTAAGGGGAAGAAGTTCTGTGGTTAGAACTCACCACTATTCTCTATGAGAAAGAAGTGACAATCTGCTTTCATAAAAACCATAGAGCTTTTGAAACCTGTGGCTAATTCTGCTCTGTTCTTTAGAGTTGCTATAAGTTGACTCAGTGTCATTGCTTTTTAAAAATACTGGTTTATTTACAAATTTCATATAAATTGTTTTCCACACCAGATCTTTCCTATTTCTGTCACCCTTGCCTTCCTTCACCCATCAAATTGTGTGGCTCCATTTTTAATGCCCCCTTCCCTTTTTCTCAATCCTCTGCTACTCCCCTTCCTTGGATCGTCATGGTCATTCTACAGTAATGGTCTTATACAGTATTTGTCCTTATGGGACTGACTTAGTTCACTGGCATAATGCTTCTAGTCCCTCTCAAATTAGGTAGTAATTTATAAAATCATTGCTCCTGCATGCTGCCGAGTATTCCATTGTGTGAAAGTACCATAATTTCTCAATCTATTCCATTGTGGTTGGGCATTTGGGCTATTTCCATGTTCTTGTGATGGTGAATAACACTGTTATGAACATTGTGCCTCAGTTGTCATTGTTTTTGATGGATTTGGGTTTCGATATCTCAATGTCATTTCTGTTGACTCAGAATCAAATCACAAATGACTCCACAGAAGATTTCTGAGGCTATAAATCGCAGCAGATGTAGACTGCCCATTTTTCTCTTGAGGAGTGGATTTGACCACCAGAGAGGCTTGATCTTTGAGTTGCAGTCCAACTTTCTAGGGACTATACCACCGGAGCTTCATTTTGAGTTGTGGTCATCATATGTAATACTGTTGAACTGGCCCTCCAGTGGGTTTTCAGAGGTAGTTAATCACACGAGAGGAGGTTGTCCAACTTTACCTCATGAAGCAGCTGGTAGATTTGAACCACATACACTTGAGTAGACATCCCAGCTTTTTACCACTAAACCATCAGAGCTTCCTGTATCTCTCAGCACCACCCTATGATAACTACAATTTAACAAAAAGCTACTGCATTAAATTAGGCAATAAAGAGTCTGGACAAGCTCTATTCAATGAGATATATCTAAAAGATAGTGAATGTGTTTTGCTCCTACACTATCTAGTAGTGTAGTCATTATCCATGTGTGGCTACTGAGCACTTGCAGTGTAATTTGTGTGACTGAAGAACTATACATTTTACTTCTGTTTAAAACTCGTTGTCCACATATAGTAGTACTGACTGTGTTGAACATTATGAATTGAGACACTTTACTTGGTTGACATGATTCAATATTTAAAAATTGTAAGTTTATATTTACAAATCAATCGTACTTCCTTAAGTATTTCTCTTTTCTCTTTCCTTCCCATTGAAAACAAAGTTTGAAGGTGTGTGTGTGTGTGTGTGTGTGTGTATAATTTGTTGTGGTAGCCTGAGATTGCTTTTTAGCAATTGCTTTTTACCTTAGCCCCCTCTGGTCTGTAGGTACCTTAACTGCAGACACATGGTCTTGCAAATCATCAACAGTTGTGGGACTAGGTGAGAGAGAGTGTATGTCCTACACTGAACGGCAAGACTTGAGGAAAGCAAGACTTGAAGGAAACTGGAACAAGACGCTTTTGAGAGCGAGATCTTGGTAGTGAGACCCTGGCATGGGTGGTTGAGAGACTGTGGCAAGGTGTAAACAGATGAGATCTGAGTTAAAGGCCACATATAAGGTTATTGCTCTTCTCCTGGATGATGGAAGGAGAAGCTGATTTAAAACTGCTCGAATGCTATGAATAGAGTCTACTATGGCTAGGTTGAAGTAAAGCCTCAGGTGCCTAAAATTTTCAAAATGGAAAAAAAACCAACCAAAACCAAACCCAACAAAAAACAGCACCAAAAAAAAACCCCCAAAACAAAATAACTACTCTGAAGCAAATTTTGCTGGATTATTTGGATTTGATTGCTGAGCTGAAATCAAGACTTTTACTTGTTAATCTGTCTTGGAACTGCTGAACTAAACCTTATATTCTTTGCCTTTTCCACTTCCCAACTTATTTTCCTAATAAACTCCATTCTCAGCACCTCAACTGTGAGTAAAGTCTGTGAGTCAAATGTTTATGAAAATTAATAAAATATAATTATAGAAAAAAAAACAAAAAAAAAACACCCCAAAACGAATAAACAAACATCTTGCTCCTGGTGTGGCTCTAGAGGCACCAGATGGCTGTACTACAGGCTCTTTCATCTGCTTTCTGCTCCTAGGCTGTGAGGGGCTGTACTGTTTTCACTCCCTGTGGCCTTTTCAGAGAGATGCTCATGTCCCTGTGACCTTATGTCCTGTTTTCTGCTCTCTTAACAGTAGTAAAATAATAACTATAATATTCTGAATATTCTTACATCTAACATGAAACACTGATAAATCAAAACATTTTTACATGTGGGTTGCAGTCCTTTTAAAAGAAGGAACATTTATTCATACACAAATTCCCTGTATGCTTGTTTTTTGCTCCACATTTTCCATCCTAGAATCACATCATTCTGAGTGCTGTAAGTTTTGCTTCCCACTTTTCCTCTTAGATGTATGTCATCCTGTATATTTCCATGCATATTTTAATACCTCTACCATGTATATTCTGCTCATGTGGTACTTTCTGAAATTTTCAGTCAGTTCTTTCTGGTACCGTGAGTTTGTGTATTCTCTCCATCTTCTTCTGATGCTTTCTGGGTCATTCAATATATTGCCCAATAGCATCTTTCAATATTGTGACTCAAGGCTTAACTATGTTTTCCAGTTCTCTTAACTAGAGAAATGCAGAGTGATTTTTTTCCTTTCTATGTGTCCTCTCTGTTGCTTATCTGATGCCCCTACCACTTTCAAGCTTCCCTTCCCCAGGAGCACACTTGTCAGAGTTCCCAAGGGCTTCTTCCCACCGGAAATCCCGGGTACCTTTGAAAAACGCCTCTCCATTGCTTATCTGATGTGGCTACTGCTTTCAAGCTTCCCTTCCGCCCAGGAGCATGCTTATCAGAGTTCCCAAGGGAAACATAATCTACACAGGAGTTCTACAGGACACGTCACCTTCCCTTGGAGACAGCACAACTAAGCTTATGAGACACTGGTCAAAAGAAAAATGTCAGCAGTTGACGTTTTTGGAATCACAGAAGCCAAGACAGCTTAAGATACGAACTGTCAGATCATGGGTTGGACAATGGAAGATATTTTCTGAAGGGACTTGGTAGATGAGAAGGGTTATCCTGGTGGAGGGTGGAGCTGGGAAGTAAGTGGGTCAAGGCACTGGGCTAAGGGTGGGGTCAACACTTTAACTAATGCTTACCCTCACAATAAGGGATTTATCTTTAAC
>NW_006399979.1:1112092-1121008 GCF_000299155.1 Elephantulus edwardii | reverse complement strand
TATGAGATGGATTGATTCGGTGACTGGGGTAATCGGGATGGGTGTGTCAGAGGCGGTGCGGTTGGCGCAGGATAGAGCAGGGTTTCGGGCTGTTGTGCATAGGGTCGCTATGAGTCGGAAATGACTCGACGGCACATAACAACAACAACAACAACAACAACAACAATGTGTCAAATGTGATAATGGTTACCCATGGTGGACAGTGTTTGGTGGAGCTCCCTGATTAAATCAAGCTTGTAAACAGGAGTGGCATCCACTTCTGTAATAACTTGCCTCTGGAAACTCTATGATCGTGGAGAAATGATGACAGTTATACAAATGATCAGGTCTTTTGTTCGTAGGGTTGCTATGAGTTGCCTACTTGATGACACTTAATAACAACATACTCCAATTACGTCTCTTTGCACATTGTTTACTTTTCTTTGTCTTCTCAAGCTGCCCTTTGAAATCTTCTGTTCAGCTCTTTACTTTGGCATGTTTTCTCTTTGTTTTGGTTTCTGAACATGTTTTTATGCAATTTTCAGATTCTCAGGTTTTTCTTCCTTTTCTTTGTAAGAACCTTTTGTTCTCTTCATGGATGATTTCCTTGACACCATCCCACAACTCATCTGGTCTTCAATCATTAGTGTTCAGTGTTTCAAACCTATTTCTTAAGATGATTTTGAAGTTTAGATCGAATAGATTCAAGACCATGTGCAATTGATAGTCTCACTCATAGTCCACTCTTGGCCCAATTTTGACTGCGTATATTAGGCTTTTCGAGTGATTCCTTCCACAGAGGTAATCATTCTGATTCCTGTGTAACCCATCAAGTGAGGTCCTTGTGTAAAGTCACCATTTATGTTTTTTAAAATATGTATTTGCAATGAATAAATCATTGAAAGTACAACATTTGATTATTATATTTCCAGCCTCAAATTGAAACAGTCAAGAACTTTATCTTACTAAGATCCACAATCAACATATCCTCAGTACCAGCAGTCAGGAAATCAGGAGATGTATTGCCGTGGCAAAGCCTGCAGTTAGGCACCTCTGTAAATTATTTTGGAGTAATGATGTCAGTTTCATGACTAATGTGCATCTGATTCAGGCCATGTTCTTTCTTATAACTTGCTCTGCATCTGATAGCTGAACAATGAATAAGGATGACAGAAGAAGAATTGATACCTTTGATCTTTGATGTTGGAGAAGAGTACTGAACATCCCATGTACTGCCAAAAGAACAAACAAATACAGTCAGAGTGCTCTTTGGAGGCAAAGATGATATAGCTTCATCTCATGTATTTTAACATATTGCTAGGAGGGACTATTCTTGGAGAGGGACATGTTGCTTGGTGAAGGAGTGGAAGACCCTCAACTAGGTAGATTGATACAGTAACTGCAGCAATGGGTTCTAGTGTGTCAGGAGGTGTGAGGATGTCACAAGATAGGGCAGGGTTCAGATCTATTGCTCACAGGGTCTGTGAATCTTACTCGGCTTGACAGCGGCATATATATCTTAAATATAACTATATTATATGTAATATGGCTTTGCATATATTTACTTTTTGAAAATACACAATATATCACTATGCATATCTTATTATAACATATTATTTTTTCCCAAATCTATATTATACTTTTTTAGAATCAATTATTCAACAAATAGTCATTGAGCACTTGTTATATGGTAGGAATTTTTCTAAACATCTGGAATTCACTGCTCAACAAAACAAATATCCCTCTTTTTTTGGCTTCAGTAGTCCAACTGTGCTAGACAGTATATAATGAAATTGTTTTGCTTTTCTTTTTAAATTTTAATTTTGTAGTATGTTAAAGGGAGTCATTTAGAAACCCCCAAACCCCAATACTCTCTAGTGAATTCTTACTCATGATGACCTTGCATCACATTTCCAAAGCTGTAGATCAATGAAATAAGACCTCCATCTTTTTCTTGTGGAGCCACTGATGATATGCATAGCAACTCAAGTAATGGTACTAGTGAATAAAAGGGCAAAGGGCTACTTTAAAAATAAATTGGTCTGTGTAGGCTTCCTTGAGCCTAGTGAGTAGGGATTTGCACTGCCAACCCTGAGGTGTGTCGTTTGAATCCACTGTTTGCTCCACAGGAAATAGACAAGCAATCTCTCACTTTGTGATTTCTAGCTTCTGGAAAACCCTTTGGAGAATCACCTATGAATCAGTTCCCAGTCGATGACGCTGAGTTTTTTACTTTATTGATGTAAATGGAGAGTCACAAGCAGTTTTCTAGGGGAAGGTTTTCCAGATAGGAGGACTAGTCAATGTAAAGAACAAAAGACAGAAGTGTTTGGGCACAAGTAAGAACCACTGAGTGTAATTGGAGCATGGATAGTGTGAAAAGATGTTAGAGGACATGAGGTGAGAGAAGTCAAAAAGACATGTTAGTATTTTGACTTTTGTTCTAAGTGAAGTGAGACCATAGTGAGTGACATTAAAATATTGTAAAAAGCTGCTGTGTTGGAATACACTGAATAGAGGCAGGGAGACTAATTAGAAAGCTATTATAGCATTTGAGAAGAGAGATGATGGTGCTTTGGACCAAGCTATGGTAATAATAGAGCCAGTGGGATTTTATTTTGGATTAGGTGTAGACATGGGAAAAAGGAATCAGGGATGACTCCAAGTTTTGGACAGAACAATTGAAAGGGTGGAGTTTCTTCCTACTGAAATGGGATGACTGTATGAATTAGCTTGTGGAGGAAAGACCAGGAATGTAGCTTTGACTGTATTTCAGATGTGCCATTTGAAACTAGAAATTTGGAAAGAGGTCTGAGCTGGAATTGTATATTTAAATGCTGTTAGCATATTAAAAAAACAAGGAAAAATCAAACATGCAGCTTTCAGCTAATTGCAGCTCTCTAGGGCAGAGGAGAACTGTTCCATAGGTTTCCTAGAGCCATAAATCTTACCTTAATAGTTTCACTTTCTTCTGAAAAGCAGTTGATGAGTTTGCACCATTGATTTGTCCTTAAGCAGCCCATTGTCTTCCTCATAGTGCCACCAGGGCTCGTAGTACTAGCTAATGTGTGGGAAATCTATGAAACGGGATTAGGGTGAATGTATGTAGATCTAAATACAGAGAGAAAGCCTTGAGAGTAATTTTTAGAGATCAGCAAGAAGAGAAGAAGGGACAACAGTGGATCCTGAAAAGGAATGATCATTGAGCTTGGACAAAATTAAGTGTGGTGTTTTGGAAGCTAGATGAACAAAATGTCATGGAGGAGGATGTGGTGAACTCTGTCAGCTCATTCTTATACTGTCTCTAATGCGATTGTTTAGAACTGAATATTTGGTTTATTGATAGAGAGAACAATGATAGATTTAGTAAGAAAAATCATGTTGGGATGTTGGGGCACATGTAAAGGAATCTCTTGAAAACTGCTAAAGTAGAGCACTGTCAAGGAGTTTTGTAGCAAAGAAAACAAAGGAAGAGTGTCTATGGTGATATCTGTAGTGTGAAAAAAAGAGTGGTATCCTAAGAATGCTGTTACTGTGGGTCTGTTTGTTTTTTTTAATTTAAAATGTGTAGAGTACATAAGAATGATCCATCAACAGCAAACTTTTGGTATTTTGCTTAATATTAATATATTTTTCTTATTCTCTGATTATAACTGCTAGTTTCATTGCATGCACATCATATTTTTTGCCTCTTATCAGATATTTACATTTCTAATTTTCTCATTTACATTTAGTATTTAGGGTCTATTCTTGTGCATACTCTTCTTATGCATATATGCTATAATTTTCTTGTCAATACCTGGAAGTGAAATTTCTGAACCATAGTTTTTCTGTGTTTTCAGCCTTTAGGAGTTGACATCTGTGATGTTAGCCTGAAGTTGGCTTTATAAAAACCATTTCAGTTAGCCCTTTCTGGTCTCCAGCTAACTGCATATTCATGGTCTTGTAAATCAGCATGATCTTGCAAATCATCAGTAGCTGTGGGAGTAGGATAAGAAAAAGAGGCCTTCCCACACTGAACAATTAGACTTGAGGCAAGCAAGAACTGTGGTGAACAAGAATTGAGGCGAGCAAGACTTGAGGCAGAAAGACTTGAGGGAGAGTGGAGCAAGACCCTGGAGGCATAGAGACTGTGGCATTGCTGTGGAGAAATGGTGGTAAAGTGTAAGCAGAGGAACCCTGAGATAAAGGCCACAGTTAGAAATTTTTGCTGTTCTTCCCAGATGTTTGAAGGAGAAGCTAATTTATAGTTGCTCTGAGGCAAACCTTGCTGGTTGCTTTGGATTTGGCTGCTAAACTGAAACCATGTTGTTGTTGTTGCTAATGCCATTGAGTTGCTTGTGACTCATAGCAACCCTGTGTACAACAGCCCTAACCTCTGCTCTGTCCTGTGCCAAACTCACTGTCTCCAATATACCCATCCTGATTACCCCAGTCACTGAATCAATCTACCTCCTAGAGGGTCTTCCCTTCCTGTGTTGTCCGTCCACCTTCCCAAGCATGATATCCCTCTCCAAGGACCGGTCCCTCCTTACAACATGTCCAAAGTATATAAGACGAAGCCTCAGGATCCTTGCCTCCAAGGAGCAGCCCGGTTTAGCCCTCTCCAGGATTAATCTGTTTGTTTTCTTAGCAGTCCATGGTACACTCAATACTCTTCTCCAGCACCACAACTCAAAGGCATCAATTCTCCTTCTATCAGCCCTAGTCATTGTCCAATTCTCTGATGCATAACACGTGCTTGCAAAGACTATGGCCTGTATCAGATGCACCTTAGTCTCCAGAGTGACACTATTGCTCTTCCATACTTTGGAGAGGTCCTTAACAGCAGACTTTCCCATTGCAATATGTCTTTTAATTTCCTGGCTGCTGGTGCCAAGAGTGTTGGCTGTGGAGCTAAGCAAACTAAAGTTGTTAACAATCTCAATCTCTTCACCATCCATCCTGATGCTGCCAGTTGGCCCAGTGGTGAGAATCTTTGTCTTCTTGATATTGAGCCTCAATCCATATTGGAGGCTGTAGTCCTTGACCCTCTGCAGCAAGTGCTTCAGGTCCTCCTCAGTTTCAGCCAGGAGTGTTTTGTCATCTGCATCACACAAATTGTTGATAGATCTTCCACCAGTCCTGACACCACACTTCTCTTGGAGCCCAGCTTCCCAGATAATCTGCTCTGCATACAGGTTGAAAAGGTAACTGAAACCATAGCCTTGACTAATTGAGAAATTGTGCCTTGGAACTTGGGCTAAAACCTGAACTTGTTTTCAGTGATATTCTTTGCCTCCCTCACTCTCATCCCTAATAAACCCCATTCTCAGTACCACAACTGTCCATTCTCAGTACTACAAATGTGAGTCAGCAACAAATAAATGAGCCTTTTGCTATTGGTATGACTCTAGAGGTACCATGGGGCTGGTTTACAGGCTCATTAATCTGCTTTATGCCCTGGGGCAGTGAGGTGCTGTGCTATTCTTACTCCCTCTGGTTCTTTCAGAAAGACATTCATGGCTCTGTGCCTGCATGTCTTGTTTTCTGCTCTCTAGACAACATCAAATTGTCTTGTAATATGATTGTTCCATTTACACACTCATAGCAGTACGTGAGTTACTTGTCTTGGTGAATCGATGAAATAGTATTGGTTTAGAATGTAAATTTCCATTTCCCTGATTGCTAATCAGATTTCCAATCTTCACAAGTACATTGTGCATTCTGGTTTCTTAAATATAAATTGTCTCCCATTTTGAAATTATTGTTGTATGTCATTGTGTTGGAACTGACCCATAGCTGACCCTCCAGCAGGTTTGCAAAGGCAAAAAATCACACATCCATCTTTCATGGAGTAGCTGGTGAATTTGAACTGTGTAACTTGGAATGCAGTGTAGCTTTTTGCCACTAGGCCACCAGAGCTCCCTCCATTTGCTCATACTGGAAAAGTTCTTGATTTGTTATTTCATTTTTTTCTAAATAAGAAACCTGTCTTTTCTAAATAAGATATCTTTGCCATTGGAAGCATCCTTATGTCTTGCATTTTTACTCTTTTAATGTTTTTTTTTTTTTTATTATGGAAAAGATTTGTTACTTTGCTACTGTCAAAGCCATTCATTATTTATAGATTATGCTGCTGCTTTCTCACAAATACTTTTCCTTATCACAAAATTATATTTCTTTGAGCAGTTTTCAAGTGCTACCTGTTAATCTATGTTGTTGTAATGTGCGATCGAGTAGCTGTGACTTATAGTGACCCTGGATGTGCTCACTAAGTTGTGCCAAGAAATTTGGAGAACAGCCAGCTGGCTCACTGACTGGAAAAGATTGATATTTGTTCCCATTCCAAAGAAAGGTGACCCAGCAGAGTGTGGAAATTATCGAACAATATCATTGATATCACATACAAGCAAGATTCTGCTGACAATTATCCGAAAACATTTGGAACAATATGTCAACAGAGAACTGCCAGATGTGGCTGGATTTAGAAGAGGTCGTGGTACTAGGGATATTATAGCTAATGTTAGATGGATCTTAGCAGAAAGCAAAGAATACCAGAAGAATGTCTAACTGTGCTTCATTGACTATGCAAAGGCTTTTGACTGTGTGGATCACAAGAAGCTGTGGCTGACTCTGAGAAGAATGGGAATCCGAGAACATTTGATTGTACTAATGCGAAACCTATACTTGGACCAAGAGGCAGTTGTCAGAACAGAGTAAGGAGACACTGCATAGTTCAAAATCAAGAAGGGGGTTCGTCAGGGTTGTATTCTGTCTCCATACCTTTTCAATCTGTATGCAGAACAGATCATCCGAGACCCTGGGCTATACGAAGAGGAATGTGGCATCAGAATTGGTGGAAGAATCATCAACAACCTGTGTTATGCAGATGACACAACCCTGCTTGCTGAAACTGAGGAGGACCTGAAGCGCTTGCTGCAGAAGATCAAGGACTATAGCCTCTTATATGGACTGAAGCTCAACATCAAGAAGACAAAGATTCTAACCACTGGGCCTATTAGCAGCATCAGTATGGATGGTGAAGAGATTGAGATAACAGTTTTAATTTACTTGGCTCCACAGTCAGCACTCTTGGTAGCAGCAGTCAGGAAATCAAGAGACGAATTGCATTGGGAATCTGGCTGTGAGGGACCTCTCAAGAGTAATGAAGAGCAACAATGTCAGAGTGGAGACTAAGGTGCGCCTGATCCAGGCGATAGTCTTCACAATCACGTGCTATGCATCCGAGAGTTGGACAGTGAATAGGGTTGCTAGAAAGAGAATTGAGCTGTAGTGCTGGAGAAGAGTGTTGAATATACCATGGACTGCTAGGAGAACAAACAGGTTTGTCCTGGAGAGGATGAAGCCAGAATGTTCCCTGGAGTCAAGTATTTTGAAGCTTCATCTGACATTCTTTGGGTATGTTGCAAGGAGGGAATGAATGGTCCTTGGAGAGGGACATCATGTTTGGCAGAGTGAAGGGGCGGCGAAGGAGAGGAAGACCTTTGATGAGATGGATCGATTCTTTACTGGAGAGGTGGGGAAAAGTGTGTTTAAGATGGCTAGGTTGGCACAGGATAGAACAGCATTTAGAACTCTTGTACATAGGGTCACTATGAGTCGCAAGTGACTTGATGGCACATAACAACAACAACATGTACAATAGCCCTGAACCGTGCTCTGTCTTGACACCTACTCCCATTACTTCCGTTACTGAGTCAATCTATTTCATCCAGGATCTTCTTTTCTTATACTGTCCCTCAACCCTTCCAAGCATGATGTGCTTCTCCAAGGACTTTTCCTTCCTGGCAACATGTCCAACATATGCGGGACAGAGCTTCAAAATCCTTGCCTCCAAGGAGTAGTCTGCTTTCACCCTCTCTAGGGTAGACTTGTTCTTTTACCAGTCTATTGTATTAATCTTTAGTGAGTCGTAATCATACCTGATTTTTAAAAAGTCTGATGAGGTAGAACATAAATTTTGTATTAAACTGAACTATTAATTATTGAATTGTGTCCTTTCCTACAGGTTTATCTTGCCTTACTCGTCAATATCTGTCAGTATTCATGTATTCATGAGTTTTTGAATAGACTCTCTTTTGGACTTCTTTGTTCTTTTTAGATCTTTGCACAATACTTCACTATTTTAGCATTTATTGTTGTTATGTGCTGTCAAGTTGGAAACAACTCTTAGCTGACTCTCCAGCAAGTTTTCAGAAGCTTTAAATTGTGGGGGAGGAGATTGCCCATCTTTTTTTCATGGAGCAGCTAGTAAATTAAAATCACCTGCTTTGGGCAGTGCACCTCCGTACCACTAGACCATTAGCAATATGGAATTGTAAAGTATCTAGATATCTGGAAGGGCATGTTTCTAACTTGCCCTCCAGTTTTTCTTGGTTAGTTTTAGCTTTTTTAAATTTTGTATGAGTGTGAATTTGAAGGTGAGTTTGCAGTTTTCTTTCCCTCTCTACTTTAGTGACTGCATCCTGAAATACCTGTTTGGGAAAATAAAAACACTATTAGGATTTTATGAAAACAGCAATTAATATATCGGTAATTGAGGGAGTATAACAACATAACTGATCCTTTATTTATTCACCCTTATGTGCGCTAATAATTTTCTTTATATTCTCTACAAACTTATTGCTCTTTTTGATTTATTCTGAGATATTTTGTATTTCACTGTTATAATGAACAGACATCTATTTTTTCTTCCTTAAGTTTTTTCCCCCAAAAAAAATTCTCACCACTGGACCAATCGGTAGCATCAGGATGGATGGCGAAGAGATTGAGATTGTTCACAGCTTCAGTTTGTTCGGCTCCACAGTCGACACTCTTGGCACCAGTAGCCAGGAAATCAAAAAACGTATTGCGATGGGCAAGTCTGCGGTTAGGGACCTCTCCAAAATACTCAAAAGCAGCAGTGTCTCTCTGGAGACTAAGGTGCGCCTGATA